>NW_014332892.1:3113683-3121842 GCF_000341935.2 Cephus cinctus | reverse complement strand
CACCCCACTTCGACCACAAAACGACTCGTACCATTTACGTGGATACCTAAAAACATTTATACGGTAAAAATTTGTTCTAGAACAATTCTCACCCCCCTCACTACTTAACTCTCTGCGCTAAGCGTACAGTCCGTCTCATTTCCGTCGCAACTGGTCCTCCCGATAAAGGCGAATTTCAATGTGAATTTTCACAGGAATAGAAAAGGGTTGCAGCCCCTGGACAAGGGTAGTTTACCAGTGACGTCATCCAGCACCGTCGTCACCGGCGTCTCCGTGCCTCAAGAACTCCTGGTAAATCCATGTGGCGTCGAGGGATGATAGGGGGATGATGCGGGGGGACCCCCGAGCCGCGGTTTTAAGATGGCTGCTGGCTCTTGCAGATAAGAAAGGGGCTCCTGGCCTGTCCGAAATGGGGCTGCTGGACAAATGGCCCGTCACAATTCCCGTAAATCAAAACTCCCGGAGACGAGTCCTGAACGCCACTTGGGACTCTTTCTGGAGGAGAGTGCCAGGATCCCTCTATCCGTTTCAGCACTTGTGGTCCGGGCTTCAGGTATGGGGGATGAAAATACGTAGACGAGAGATACAAAAAGAGGAGGTATCGCGGAGACGGAGGATTACTGTTAAAATTTTGAAAATTTTATCAAATTCTATCTTCCTCCAGGAAACGAGTCCTGTCAACCCTCGTTAGGAACCGTTCGGGTAGCTTCGGTCGTACGAATTTGGTTCGTTACGATAATGCAACCCTTTGAGAAAGGAAAGTACCTGGCAAGTACAAGGGTTGGTCGTTGGTACTATAATACATGTCGGGGGTTAGAGTTACCAGTCCCAGGTAGACAGTCGCGCGTCGGACCGTTACGCAAAAATCTGTTTGAAAATTTTTAATATTTGAATTAACCCCTTGTGCTTCCTACGTAACCGCGGCTCCTTTCCACGCTTATATACCTGGTGGGCTGCGCCATTATTTTCCTCCTTTGCATCTGGCAGGGTTCTACCGATATAATGTTTCCCTGCGCTAAATAACCTCTCTATGTAAAATTATGTTAATGGATTATCCTTTGGGTAGGACCGAGGCTCTCTCTCTCTCTCTCTCTCTCTCACTCTCTCCTCACGTAACAGCCGCATCCTTTCCAGGTAGATCGAACGGGACCCACCTAGGTCCTTTGAATTTTCATTTCGGAAATAGGTCGATACCACCGGGATGCGCCCAATACGACAGATGGGGTTAAAATTTTCAAAAGGATTACGAGCCTGTACGGAATATCGATTCTCTCTTAGTGTCTCATTTTCTCTCTCTCTCTCTCTCTCTTTTTCTCTTTCTCTCTACCTTTTTTACATACCCCCCCTATATATAGTATATGCTTGAAAGTTTGTCTCGTGTAAAAATCAATAAGGTTAAAAATTTTTTTTCAAAATTTTATTTATCGAATTATGGCATAATTTCAAAAATAATGTTATCCCCATTTTTTCCGAGTTGTTCAGGTCATTTCGTAAAGTGGAGACCCACTTCGGATCAATTAGGATATATCCTGGTACCACTCACACAGTTATTGACCCTTAAAGAGCATTGGGGTTTTTCATTTTCTAATTCAGATTTCCATCAGTTGGAAGGACCTATTCCTTTTTTTTTTTTTTTTTCTATATGGAAGCCCTAGGATACCCGTGGTGAAGTCAGGATGTTGAATCGGAGATCTTCGATAATTCTCGGACGCGTCCGTGCGGATTCGAGGGTTCTAGAGATAGCCGAGATATAAGGTATTCAGGGCGTTTCGAGTATTTACGGGTGAATATGCATTTGGATATTTTACACTCACCCTCTAGAATCTCAAGCCGAAAAGTCTCCCCTATATGGACCCCACGTGTCTGTACACACTGTGTAACAGGCACGAGGATCTCTTTGGCGAACCTCAACCTCGCGATTTTCATACTTTGCCAAGAACGAAGAAGGGCCCCGTGGTGACGGTGGGCCGCGAGAAGTCTCAAAGAATAATGCATGAGTCTAGCACGGGCACGTTTGACACTTCCGTAGGAGTCAATTGACTATATGGAAAAAAAATATATACTCATGTACCTGTATTGTCGTACACGCTGGCGCGTATACAATTGAACCTTGATTAAAATCGGATTTGTACAATTTTTTTTTTGGGGTGGGCGAAAAAAAATACACGTGTACCCCGCAAGTGTACGGATCGAATTCGGATATAGAGATGTTTGCCGCTATTTGCACTTTTTTTTGTAGCCAATTTCCCGGTCCCCGCCCTGTTTTGGTGTCGGTTTTCACGTTTTTTCACCCAAAACCACCCCTGAGCCTATTGTCAAGCCGACACTTTTTTTTTGTCAAAAGCGCGTAATCCACCCCGAGGGGTGAATTCAAACACTTCGACTTTATCGGTCGAACTCGGGGACGATGGGGCAATGGCAGGGCAGGTTGGTCACTGCAGGTACCAGTTTTCTGAAAAAAGTCCCCAATTTCACACAATTCCCCCCAAAAAAGTAAACTACGTAAAATCAGGTGTCAGGCTCTAGAACCACCAAAAATTTTACCCCGTTTAACACGTAACCGAGCGATTTTTCGTGCCCGGAAATTTATTGTTAAAAACGAAATTCTCATTAAAAAAATTTATTGTCTCGTCGACGCGCTAGATATCATTAGTAAAAATAATTAATAACCCATTACGTCATCCAATAAAAAAATCCACCACATGTCGTCGGTCTGTTCACGCGACCGTATGTTTATTATCCATATATGCTCGTACGCGGTGCTAATTGGTTTATCCGTAACGTTTAATCAAGTTATACAGTTATTTGTCTAAAAAAAAAGCATTAAAGCCCAAAAAGAGGGGCCAGGTGCCGAAAGCGTGAATTAGTTTCGCCTTTCATTCAGGAAATTGGAAACTGCGTCATCTGGGGCCTCGTAACCCTTTAAGGTATAGTGAACGTGTGAGAGGTCTGGTGACGTCACGCCATACCCTTCGCAGCGGGATAGAAATAAATGAAATTAATTTTTCCGGGCCCTCCCATTGGTCCCGGTCCGGGCCTACTGAGTGCGAGCATATTTTGCATCCCAGGTATGCATTGGGCCTTACGCATAATAATTGCCAGGTAGCCAGCAGCCGTGCTAAAAGGAATTAAAAAAAAAAAAGAATTACGTAACGTACCACATACGAAAACCCTTTTCTACCTGACCCCCACCACGAAGGTCGCCCCAGGTAAGATTTTTGGGCCCTTCTCAACCCTCTTGGGCCTCTTTCGAGATGCGGGCACAGCTATCGTCTCTCAGTACCGATCAGAACGCATCCGCGAGAAGGTAAGAGCAAGATATACCGGGGTGACGTAATTTTTGGATTTTCTCAAAAATCATCCCTTCCGGCCCATCGAGAAGAATTTGGGACCCGGACTAATTCCCAAAAAGTTGCAACGGAACGAACGAGTGACGTTAAATAAATTAACCCTTATTGATATAAGTAAAGAAAAATTTTGGGTCGATACACATTGACGAATTGGTGAAAAAATTTTTCGGTGATAAAATCAAAAATTAATTTTCCCTTAATCAAAATTTAATTATCAACTCGTTCCTTTCGTTCAATCGCAAGGGAAAATGTGCAAGGTTAGTACAAGGGTGCATTTGCAATTTTTTTTAATTATTTTTTTAAACAAAAAGTGGGGTACTCGTGGTTAAAATTCGCCATGGACCCTCACGGGAGGAGAGTATCCGACGGTACGCGAGTTATAAGAATTAAGGGTGGCTGCGTAACGTGTAGAAATAAAGTGTAGTGGGTGCCGTTGCTTGGTCAGCATAGGGTGGTTTCACCCCATGGTCCAGTTGGCCAATGGGGTCGCTGTATTTTTTATCAATACCCGTAGACAGGGGGAGGGTCGGCCAGAGGGTGGGAAATAAAATGGCGGATCGCCAGACCCAGGAAATAGTGGTCGTTGGATTACGTGGCAACATTTTTTCTTCCATAGAAAAATCGAGAGAGATAAAAGAGAAGGAGTGGAAAGAAAAAAAAATTAATAGTGAAAATAGTAAGAAGGGTGTCCCCCATTTTTTTTTTATTATGTAAAAATCCTTCTTGCGAATGATGAGCTTGCAGGATCCTCTCGATAAACTCTACGACCCCCCATCCGTCGCCCCCCTCCCCCCCATTATTGATACTCAATATACTACCAATAGGCAGGGTCAGAAAATATTTAATAAATTGTTAACCTGAGAGCCTCTCGTCTCAGGTATGCTTTTTAAAATGATTTGATTCCGCAGATAGCACAGCCGCGCCGTTGGTAATCTACAATCGTTATTTCCGTTCTAGAACCTTCGATTTCATTCTTTTACGAGCGATGAACTTTTACCAAGCCAGACCGAATATAACTTTTATCCTCATATCTCAAGATAACCCTATAACGTGTCCAACGAAAATTCGAAACAGAGGCACCCATCTTGTTACCATATACACACAGTCAGAAGTGTTCGAAAATATGAAAATAATGTCCACCCTAATGCTGTTCGCACGTAACGACCTTTTCTTCGAGACGTAACCTCTACAACAAGGCGTTCTTACGAAGTGTGTCCAGGTCCGGTTTCTGACCCTTGAGCGTGCCAGAAGTTGACCCAATAAGACCCCAGCAAGGACCCCGTAAGACCCTAAAGCCCAATGACACGCCTTAAAAGGTTGTTCCAATGGGAAACAAGTTTTGACAAGGCCCAACCACGCGTCTACGCCTTCGCTCCGCCAGTGCCGTATATATCGTGTGTCTTAAGAATAACGGATATTATTTTTAAAAAATACATCCACAGAATTTATCAACTACGTCATCGAACGACGGGAGGCTACTGGCCCCGGAATTCTATCCAACGGAAGGAAGCCTCCGTAACCTCAATCGTATAAAAGTATCCTGAAGCGTCCCGGTGAAAGAATCGGTCACCGTTACCCGCGCGCGTAATACGAAATATAATACATTATATCCTTAGGCTGAAACTTCTTTTTTTTTCTTTTCTAAAGGATGGAATTCCTTGTATAAAGGACGATTCGAATAGCGTCGCACAAAACATCACTTAGGTCCAACCCCAGAAGCGCAAACATGCTAATGGAGCCTCCAGTGCCGTCCTCCGACCTCCTTCATACATAACCTCACTTATATATTGTGTGTATATATATATATATACATATAATGCTTCTTATACACCTTACACGCTCCTTATACCTAACCAAGCTTGAGCTCCAAAACATATTTAACCATTTTGACGAGTGTCGCGCCTGGAGAGGACACTTTTTCCTGCACATTGACCAAAAGAATTCAAAGTATTTCCTTTTATCAAAAATACATCGTCCATCAATCAGAAATATTACGTGTATAATATTTCTATATATATATATATATGTATATATATATATATATCCTTGTTATCACTGCACTTGTCAAAATGATCCATTAGACCTTTGAATATACCTATAGTTTGTCCTTTGCCGAGACCATTCGTATACGGGGATTCCCCTATTACCGTTATAGGACTGCGGACAGTGACGTTTTTTTTTAAAGCGTACTTTCTAGTCCTTTATTTTTGAAAATGAACGAGTGTAGAAATTTCGAAAAAAAATTACCATTTTTACGTGGATGAGTGGGTTTGTGAAATCTGACCTTTTTTTTTTTATAATCGTAATGGATAGATGGAAGTGGAAACGGGGTGGAATTTACGGGCGAGAGAGTTCAAGGGTTGTTCATGGCGTGGCCGGTGACAAAAGGGCTCAAAATTATTGCGAAAAAACGCGCTCGCTCGGAAATTGGAGCGGAAAAGGGTTAGTTTGCAGGTATAGATGGGAGATATATATATGCTTACTGGATATTTGTATATATATAAAGGGTATGGCGTCGTTTTCGTAGAGGACCGGAATACATAACTCGTCCCGACATATGTACTGTGTATATATATGTATATATATGTCCCACGTGCCATGCCTGGCCATAGATCAAAACGATGTACCAATTTCGTGGACCGAGATCAAAAAACGCTTCTACGGTAGGTTCGAATTTGAATTTAAATTTGAATTTTGTATTCCCGCGGGATCCTATCCCCTGGTCACTTCGAATGCAGTTTTCAGTTTCGCGACGCCCGGCGTCCTTCAATTTTTGAACACTTTCGCAATCCCGCGGGACACAGGGATCTCTGCGCATAAGGGATGATTTCTCCTCTAAACTCCAAATAACCTTGTAAAAATACACTACCCTCCCGTATACGCGACCAACAACCCCATTGCAAGAAGATACACACATAGATACACACACATATAAGTCCAAAACTACCCTCTCCCGTCGCCATTTTCTCGAGGCTATCGTCACGTATCTCTCGATTACCAGTTATTCCTAATACAACGACATATTTTTTGTAAATCATATTTTTTTTATTTTGAAAAAAAAAAATTTCAAAAATATCATCAGGGACGAAGGGAGGTAAACTTACTAGAAATTTTTATCCCATCAAAGGTTGTCGTCCGCGTCGGATAGTAACGTGGAGCACGTCAAAGATATCGGGCTGGTCGCGACACCCCTAAAGATAAAAAGAGAGAGAGGGGAGGGATGAAAAAAAGGACACGTCACCCAAAAAAAAAAAGAATTCGGAACTGACACTAAATCATTAATTTGGTCGCTCGGCTTTTTGCTTGCAGGTAGCGAAACCCTTTTTGCCCCTGCAGGTATGTCTCATTGTATTTTGAAAAAAAAATAAAAAATAAAAAATACGTGCCCTATCCCCCAGACACGGGGGGGGGGAGGGGACCAAGAGAAAACACTCCGCACTGTCATTTCGGGGACTAATATATTTTTGATCGATACTTCCATTTCGAGAGTATCGTTACCAATTCCCACGATGGGAGAGAGTGAGGTGCCCCGACCCCCCTGCCTGCCTGCCCCCCTCAAAAAAAAACACCGTTGTCCAAACAAACACACCCATAGAAACGTGACTTACGAAAAAGCAAACTCTTCATTCGAATGGCATTAAGGGTTGAAATTTTTTGCAAAATCTGCCAGTTTTTCATATTACGTTCAAAATCGTCGTGAACGAGATATAAGGGGGACAAAAATTGGTCCATCTCAAAGATCTTTACGTAAGAGACACCGTGAAGTGGATGCTGGATCCATATATATGAAAAAGTTAGTACGTGAGAGAAAAAAATAAAAATTCTGTAAAAGCTGAGAAAATGGCTGGTAGGAAAAGGTAGACGGGTTGATGCTTCTTATATAAGGGGTGGCGAAACCGATTAAGGGTCGTAACGCAACGAACGCGACTTAATATGCGACATCACGAAGTCTTCGGGGAAATGACGCGATTCTCGTTGACAATGGAAGCGTAACTCAAGGGTCCTACTTTGGGTGCCAGTGCGTATCCCGTGCTACGTGCATCTATATTATAACGTGTTATAGATTGAAGATCGGAAAATCGGCTTTCGGGTCCAGATGAAACGCGAAAACCAAAATCCCTTATGTAATCCCTCCTTTCAGAAGAGCTGCCTTTTTTTCCTTTCTCTTTACTCTTTCGTTCACCCTTCTCTCTCGCACTACCCGCGACACGCACACCGTATGTCTCAGTAAGTTAGTCCTGGCGCACCCCATCGGCGAATTTTTAAGGGTTAAAAACCCGCACTCGACTCGTACAATGCTCCAAAAAAAAAAAAATAAAAAAGAAAGGACGCACCCTGGGGATCCCACAGGAACACCCTGATTCCTGTCCGCTCTCAGGCACCTCTGCGAAAATAAATAATGAAATAAATGACAGTCGCCAGAACTGTTTTGGGTTTTGTAGCGCGACCGTGCTTTATTGTCGCATCTGATATTTCTGGCTTTCATTTTTTTTTCTTTTCTATACTCTGTTTCGATACCTTTCTTTTTTTTTTCGAAAAAAAAAAAATTTTTAAGGGCTCACCCCATGCTATAATATTTATTAGATATTTATTGCATCTTCGTGTATACGTTTGTGTATCCGTTGGGAGAACCAATTACGAAGCTTTGGTCGCGTCAGCTGTCGTCGGTTTGCGAGTCGGACTTTAGGATTCCTCGGCGCGACGGGAAAGGTTCATTGATAATAATAGCCCGTGTGACTTGTCGTCCTGTAATGAAAAAGAATTCAATATGGACAAAGGATCGCGTAGGTGGGTATAGGAGGCGGGAGG
>NW_014332892.1:3095122-3113490 GCF_000341935.2 Cephus cinctus | reverse complement strand
AATAAAGTGAAATAGAAATTAGTCGTTCCGAGAAATTTTTACCGAGGGCGAGGAACCTCGTAGGGAAAAAAGCAAAAAAAAAATGGCGACGAGAGAGAATAAAGAAGATAAAAAAGACTCGAGAGCCTGGAGGAATTTAATATTAAAAAATTGTCATTCTGTGTCGATATGAAATTCCATGGATATCACTTTTTTTTTGAGTGTTTCTTTCCACTTTTTCTTTTTCTGCCTCTTCTTTTTTTTGGCGGTGGGGGTAGGGGGGAGGGTTCTTATCATCCCTCTCTTTTTTCAGATAACACCTTATAGACGCTCTTGCCTGTATACCGTGTACTTTTTGTAATGTAACCCAAATTTGTACTGAAAATGATTTTTTAGCAATTATAATGGAGACGAATATGTAAAAAATTTTTTTAAATCTATTAGTGTCAGAGGTGAAAAAATTTTTTTTATCGGCAACTTAATTCATCCATCTAACGGGTGACATCGTCGAACTTGATATTGATTCCAAAGTGCGTAAAGCAGACAAACCGTTAGTTCCCATCAGACTTGAGGGGTGCGTTACCCTTTTCTCCTTTTTCACTCTGCCCACCCCACTTCAAGGCTTTCCACGGAATTAGGAAATTTAAAAATTTCGAGGGAGCGAATGCCCAGTGGGCCGCGCGCTAACGCGAGAATTTATTGCCAATTTTTTCTCTCTAAAGGCCCTAGATTTATTTCCAATTTTCTTCGGACCACCGGGGCTGCGATCTGGTTTGAAAATATTAAAGGTTGAGAGGGAGGGAGGGGTAGTAGGGGAGGGTGGCGTCGAGGGAGGGGATACCAAAGTCATTTGCAAAAGTCAACATCCCTTAGCCGGACCGAGATCATCGAAATTATCGACGTGCAAAACTTTGGGGAACTTTGCCGAGTGTACGTAGCTGGGCTGTACACTGTACAAACTGTATGGTGTTTACGTGGGAACCTTCGTCAGAAATTTCCTAGACGACGGGTCAGGCGTGCCGGAGAACATTGAAAGAAGTGAAGAGCAAGTGCAGAACACAATGAAATTTAGCCCTGTGAGAAAGATCTGACATTATGGAGAATCGCGATATAGATTTTGCTTGGCTGAAAGAGGATTTGAGAATTTACGAAAGTTTCGTGGAAAATAATAACGACGGAGGGAAAATTTGCGTGGGAACTTTGTGAAAACTTTAAGACAGAGAGACTGTAGTGACAAGAGAAATATGGAAATTACATACTAATGACAATTTTATATCGGAAAGGTACAAATATGGCGTCTGCGTGTATCGGCAAAAAAGCATCCCCTGATATCCAAACGAATGTTGAAAATGTGAACTTAATGGGGGATTAAGGAAGAGAAAGAAATGAAATGGGGGAACGGGGGAGGGAGAAGACAAAAAACAGTCGAATTTGCATTTTTAACTCTGAGATCGTTAGTCGGGCGTGTTACGAATCGAAATATGGCTAAAGCTCCCGAAAGGCAGAGCGAATGGTGGGTGGACGGTATGGGGTAGGTAGCCCTCTAATCGATCGTGGCTGTCCACCCTTATCAGGGGGTTGGGGCCGTCCTGGGTTTGGGGTTGCTGCTTTGCATGGCCGGCAAAGCCTCGTTCGCTGGCCGCCCTCCTAGGATCCAGGCCGAAAACCAACCCTTAAAATAGGGGTGAGACCACGGCCATTGTTGCCAGATGCCCCACGCATTTGCATTTTCCCGCAGATTCTTTGAAAAATGAATCCACCGCGAATCTTGGTTCGGCTCGAGACCCTGGATAGGGAAGTAAAAGGAAAGAAAAAAAAAAGGGGAAAAAAAGATAGAAACTACCCTCGACATTAATTCAGATATGAATCAGCCCCTTTTCGTCGTTCCAAATTATCGTTACAGATATATACAGAAATTATTTCGCAACTACTCGCCGTACGAGATGGATACTGGCGCATGCGCGGAATCGAATCCGTTATGAAAAAGAAGGTCGAAAATCACGTGACTTCCGAGTTCCTTTTAGCGTTCCTAATTTCATGCGAAAGTGTCGCAAGCCAGTGTTAAGCGGGGTCCCGATGATCAAACGCGATTGAGGTACCGCTAAGCGCCGTTTGGCAAGAGTGGCGCTGCGGCGTGAGAAAAGAAAAAGTCAAAAAAAGAAGAGAGCAGCTAGGGAGTGCATGAAAAAGAGAGAGAAAGAACGTCAAGAGGAGGGCAGAAGTAAACTAGTGTAAAAAAAATGGAGCAAAGCCATTATCGATCACGGGATCTACTTTTAAATTTCTTTCACGTTGTTCCTCGTCCTGTGTCGCGTTCAAATGCATTTTCAAGTCCCATTGAAAAACGCGGCGGAACGGGCCAAGTACACGGATATTCGCACGTACCTACGTCCTTACACAGGTTTTGCAATTCGCACGAAACACACGTGTCAATGCGTCCACGAATGCATGCATACATATTCGCCCACGTGGAAACCTGGCCTTTAGGTAAAATCGCGGCGACCCGGACACACTTCTCGGATTTTTCACGAACAATCGTAATGGGAATCACTTACGAGTTCTGGGTGGGTTCCTTTCTTCACTCTTTTTTTCTTCTTCTTTTCTTGCTATCTTCGTCGTGTTTCCTTTTCTTCCTCTTTCTTCTTTTCTCCTTCCTCTCTATTCCAGTGGTCCTACCACCGTCGTTTGATACCTACACTCCTCTCTTTCACCTCGCTCCTTCTCACCAGAAAACGTAACAGTGATAGATTTTCGCGTTGGGAAAATTTAATGGAAAAATCCTGGGTGTCAGACACAGACACGCCGGCGATACGTCACACCATTCACGCTCGCGTCCGTTTCTCTAGGCCCTGAAGAGAAAAGCATGAGAAATACACTAAGAAGGTATATCCACACGCGATAAATATATCTGTATACACAGAGGGACATGTATATGCATGCTCTGTATTCATTGTGCGAAGGGGAATTAGTCCTAAGAAAAATTATAGAATGCCACTTTGACAGGTTATGCACAGAATTTTGTATCCATCGCACGTATGTTCTGGACGAACCCAAGCCTTTATCTTTTAGGATGATTAACACGTGCCGGATGATTGTATGATAACTATTCTAACGTCTGTATTATCCCTTACGAATCCCTTCCTTACGCGTGCCTTACTTACGTCAATTATCCTCGACTTCGTACAAAGCGTAATACGGCCGTGCTGCTCTGGTAGTCGGTAAGCGACGACAGCGCCATCTGCCACTGATTCAAAATCCAGCGTCACTCCAGACGCTGAAGGCGTCGGTAACGCAGATGGGACTGTGCTGTAATTTTCAAACAGGATGCAAGGGTTGTCCAAAGTATCGAGGAGCCCTTTTCAAATTTCCCACCCTCGAAGCATATCAATGCGCTTCAGGGATGTAACTAAAAAGGGGTGACGCGCCCCTGGAAACATTTTGTATATATGAATCAACGAAAGGTATGGTGGACAAAACCGTTGGATAACGCGTTGAAAATTGTTCGAGAAGAAAACATATACTCGAGCCACGTAATACTATTTTTTGTGCATCACTTCTTCACGGAATGAACTGAAATTAGAAAGTAGCGATCGGCTCGTGTCGTTGGACTTTATTAAGACGTAAATCAGGTATACTCCAGTGCGAACCGAACTGTTTCTAGTTGACGATAACATCGATTGCATCGGTAACGAGGATGACTTGGGTATGTGTATATTTATTGTATATATATGCAGCTAAAGCTCTCGCAACGGTATATCGCAAGACTTTAGAAACCGCAATTATTTTGCATCGTGGCGTCTAGAAGCAACCGTCGCGTTCTCGGCGTACGAATTAATTTGGCAAATTGAACGTTCTTCCATCGAGTCCGATTATTTGGTGCTGTGTACCTCGAGATTCCAAGGTACGTACAACCGTCATACAGAATTCCGTACAGTCTGAGGTAGCACAAACTAGTTCGTGTAATCGAATTAGAGGAGTCAGGATATTGCGTACCGACGCAGGGGCCTCAATTGTTTTAAGTCGACATCTCCGCTCGCGTTCCGCGTCCCGGACATTGAATTTGAACTAAACTATCAGGAGAACCTATCGAATTATCGACGGAGGTTGTCAACGATGGGATCGACGGTAATGGCCGCCGCCAATTGATTGCCAGAGACGATTTCATCATTATTATATTTCCGTACTCGAGGAAACTTTTTTTTTACAATATATTATCAGATTTGAAAAATCTTGTTAGATTTGAATTTAAATCGATCCATTTTTTTTTGAGGTTAGTTCAAACGGTGTTTTCACTGGAATTACATTTTTTGGATCTCGACGAACGTACAGTGGTCAACGATCAGGAAAATTTTGATGGATCTTATCTACTTGGGTATTTTGTAAAATTATAGGCCATGATTTTTGGATAAATAAATACAGTCACTACGTTGTTGGTGAATGCTGGGTTCACGTATAGGAAAGTTGGCACGGTGTCTCAAAGTGCCTTTCGCCTCTTATTACCAAAGATGACTGTGCACACAAGAGGACCACCCTTAATTTTCACTAACGACCAAAGTTTTTTGGTGTCCGAGTCCGGGGTATCATAAATTCAAAATGGCGGACCCTTTGGGGTGAAAACAAAAGCCACTCGTGCCGAGGCAGGGCCTCGAGGGTTGGCAGTGGGTGGGCAACCCTTCTGAAGCACAGCGTGGAAGGGCTAGGGGATGGAACTGAGCCACCGAAAATGGCGGACCCAATTAAGAGAGTCTAGGCTAGCTTCGCTATACAGTAGATCCTGTAGCCGCGGTCGTGGCCTTCGTGGCTGAAGAGAACTCGCGAAAAAGTTAGAGACGCTTAAAAGCGCCGCGACGCTCTTAAAGCGCGCGCTATGAGTATTCACTTTCTCCACTTTCTACCAGACGGCCAAGTTGGCTTCCTCTCTTTTTGCTTAACGTACTTTCGGATGGACTCTGCATATAACTAAGATTTTTTTTTTTTCACAATTTCACAAACTTTTACCCGATATTAGCTAACGGGTGAGATCTTTCGTTCTCATTATGCCGCGTTACGTTTTTCACTTAAAAAAGGAAAAAAAAAGTCATTTCAATTAAATCAATACACAACACCGCTGTACCAGATAAACCTTAAATGGATTCTGCATGGAGCTCCGAACTTGCCTGACGAGATCTTCGTATTAACCTTTCGACCTATGATCTCACCTGACCGGATGCTGGACCCTGGACCCCTGGATCCCTATAGAGATACAAGTGTATAAATATTACATCATACCCTTACTCCCCTATTTAAAACCAGTATCAAATATATTCACGTACGAGTATTAGTTTAATAAAATGCCGTATTACGCATATGAAAAATATTTGAAAATTTTGAAAAATAAAAAAAAACATTTTTTTTTCAATTTTAAAATTCTCATACTTAATATTCTCTCTTTATTGTTTTCCGGATGAGACGACGTGGCTCGGCGAGTGAAAGAGGTGAGCACGGGACTCGATGTTGTCGTCGACGGGATCTGGAGGAGACGCCGGCGTCGGCGTCGGCACAAAGGCAGCGCTGAATTTCGTCCCGTCTTTGAAGTGGTATTAGCGAGCGATTTCTTCGAATCACGTCGGGATTCGATCTCGAAATGTGATATCTTGTATATTTGTAGAAGTAATAACGGGTGTCACTATAGTACGTACGTACGTTTATACCAGGTTGGAAGGAGGATAAGGCGGAGGAGGGTAGAGCTTGGCGACACTCAAGTCTCCTCCAGCTGTACAAGGGTCCATCTCATAGCAACGCCCACGGAAACTCGAATCGATACGACGCACTGTTCTGGAAACGGCAAATTTTCTGCCATTTCGAAATTTACCATGAACCGTAAAAAATTTACATAGCTCGATGCACCCCCGTAAGACCCGTGCGCGAGCAGGGTATACGAGAATTTTCAAAATTGACCAGTTAAAAAAATTCACGAAAATCCACCGGCTACCTAAATCATCGTCACCCTAGCTATTTTTAAGTTACACCCAAAATTACAACAAAGATCCTTATCAGTAAAGTAAACAAATATTTAATAATTTAATCCAATCAAGCCCTACATAACTCAGACTCAAAATACCCTAAGGTTTAGTGCATTTTGAAAAAAATAATTTTTCAATCTACAAGATATGCCACTTCGGCTCACTTTGGGTAATATCGAGGCATCGTTCTTTGATCGCATTTTTTTTTTTGAAAAAAAAAAAAATAAAAACATAAAAATAAAAAAAAATTTCACCTCAACGACCATCGGTGATTTTTACGGGGGATGATTTTCCGACGTCGCGATAACCTAGACGGCAAATGTACCTTGGATGCTGCAGGCATGTACGAATATATCTGTAACTACAAGACGGGAGTATAGCCAACGCGAAGGACCTGTCCATTGTTTGCGCGAGAAAAAGTTCGGTGCTTTCGGAAGAGTCTGGGTGGACCTGAAGAGCCGGAGCCGCGCGCCGTGAAGGAAACGGAGTAAAAAGGGACGAGGAGTTTGTATTCTCGGAGTTTTCTCGTTTTTCACGGCGTGACCAGCGAGGCGTCTTGCCATGCATGGCTGATGTCGATATGTGTACGTAGGTACACTCGGAGAAGTAAACCGAATGAGATGGGAAAAAAATAGGCATTAAAATTAAAAAAGCCTACGGCCTAAAAGCAATGAATATGGGTAGATAAGAAAATTGGGGATATAAAAAATTGTTAAATTAAAAAAAATTTTTCTATCCAATTGCCATCGTCAAAATTATTTAGTTGATCGTCACTGTTGTCAAATTTGTCTACATGGGCGATTGTGGTCAGTCATAGCCTCCCCAGGTTTCAAAATACCGGTCGTTCTAGTTTACTGTCCGGTTTCAGGTTTTTCTTTCGCTCGCGAACTTTGACCTGAAATTGGGGTAGCGCCTGTCAACACAGAGGCGCGCGTTTTGAATGATATATACCGTGTATAGCCGCTAATGTTATTGCATCAACAAAAATTACAAGAAGTCTTCGCAGGGTCTACGGGTGTTTGATAAATGGACAATTTTTGAGGATTTTATTGATATGAGCTTCTTTTCCCTTTTTTTTCAAATTTACACTATGCACCGTTTCTCTTTCTTCCGATTCGATGGTTAACGCTCTTGCGGGGAATCCCGGATATTCGACTGGTAGAGAAAAAGATATTCCGATGCCTGGCAATAATTTTAATTGGATAGATGCTCCGTCGTCTGGCACAATCAGCCACCTGTGAATTAATTATTTTTTTAATCATCACCGGGGCAATTTTTTTATCACTTACATCCCCTCCCATACTCAAAATTTATTACGCCCATTTATTTTTTAAACGTGACTCAAAATCTTTATACAGACAAATTTTGCAACCTTGCCTCGTGGTTAAGTTTGAGAAAAAAATTTTCAAAATCATCCCCTTTCTAATTTCTCTTTTTCACTTTGTTACAGATACCAAAAAGACCTGGACAAAAGATAAACGCTGCCCCAGCAAGGCAGAGTACGTAAACTGAAAATTTTCCGAAAAAAATTTACCATAAAAAATAATAAAGCCAGATTGTCAAGTAATTAATGTTTATTGACAATTTCCAAAAAAAAAAATTAAATTTCAAAATTATCCAACAATCCTCGAAGAAGACTGTACCCGTGCGGCTCACTGGAGAAGAAGACAGCATCCAGCGACGGACGTGTTCGCGTTATATTTTCGAACGCTGTAACCACGGTGACGATTTTTTTTTTGAAAATCCCACAGGAAAATGGCAGAAATAAATTCGCGATTTCCTCCATCGAAAAAGTTTCCTCCGTCCTTGTTCGTCTCTCTGTGAATAAACGGGATGCAGGGTTCGTCATTCGTCCCGTTCACTATATCTATAACGTTTCTCAACCTATAATATATTCCTGTTCTTTTTCCAAGTGCTTACTTCCCACTCACCCGTTATACGAGGTGTGATCGATTCGATCTACTAGGTACGTACTAACTGCATACTACGAGTATCTAACGTAGTTAACTCGTATATACTATAGTTACGTACGATCAGGTACGTTTCTATTACGGCGTACGCGCATACGTACGGGCTTATTAGTTAATATAGCAGCAGACAAGAACCTTCCAGCAGTTACGATTCCGGCTTATCCCATTAGCCAGCCCATAAACAGATAGCCGTGTATTACCCTTGGATATCAGGAAACCCAATCCGATAGCAAATCACGTTAAGATATTGAATTGCTATAAACAGATGGAAATACGGGAAAAAATTTTTTTCAAATTTATTTTGAATTTCATTTAAATTTTGAGTAAACAAACAAATTTTCCGTCTTACGACATATACAATTAATAGTTATTACCCGGCTAATTATTTAATTAAAAAATAAATAATAACAATCTATCGCCCTATAGCATTCGTATCTATATAATCACGTATACATAATTAATACATAATCCACTAGCAGTCCAATATAGTAGATCATACTAATTACTGGAAACTGGTAGGAAGTGGATTTAACTAAAGTAGTAAAACCGCAAGTTTCCCGATGTAAACGGGAGTCTCCGTCATCGTTTAGATTCGACTTGTATTATTATCCCGAATTCCAATATCGTCGAGATCATTTACGCCATACTAATCGCACTTCGGTATACAGTTAAGTGATACGTTAAGATCGATGATAATTAAGGAAAAGATTTTTTTCGGCAAAATAAATATAAATAAATATAATGAAATTAGTGAAAACAGCTGTACAAAATAAATAATATATCGCGCGAGGAGTACGACATGCCGAAAAGATACAGCGGAGCCAGAAAAAAGGATAAGACGCTGGAGCGACGCGTCATGGGGCAAAGTAAGGCAGGACCGGAGCGAAGAAGAAGGACAGAGGCAAGGAACGAAGACCAGAGAGAGAGAGAGAGGAAAGGAGGAAGCTAAAAGCAAAGACGAGCCGGACGTCTTCTTGAGGATCCACCGGAGGAATTCGTGCTCTCGGATTACAATTTGGCGAGTGCGGACCAAAGGGAGAGTTAAAATGGCCGCCAGGCAGGGTGGGGGGGTAGTTTTCCTGGTAAGGGGTCCTCGAGCGAGGGTGGCCAAGGGTATGGGAAGGGGTTGCGGGCTCGGTAGGGGGATGCTAGCCACAACCCCTTAAGGGTCGAACGAACCCTTGCACTACCACATCGAGTCCAAGAGCCGCGTCTCTGGCTCTCAGCGTGTAGCTGAACAACCTTTATATCCACAGCTACTATATCTCCTACCTTCGCCTGTATAGCTACCTTACCTACCCACCCTTGTACACCAACCCCTGGGTGGGTACCCCCCTAGTACCCGGAGTCCCTATACTCTTCGCACACTTCGCCATTCGTGTCCGTTACTACCAACGAGTAGAGGAGCTAGGGAAATTGTGTGAGAGAGAGAGAGAGAGGGAATGAGATGCGAATGGTCCAGAGTGAGAGAGAGAGAGAGAGAGAGAGAGATGGAAGAGACATGGTACCAAAGGGTATAGAGAGACTAGCTGGAGTAGAGGATGAAGAGAGTCCAGGGAGAGAGAGAGAGAGAGGAGAGACTGGCAACGAGAGTAGCAGTGATGCTGGAGAGAGGGTGGACTCTCTCTCTCTCTTCTGGGCAAGGGTGGAATTTTAGGACTCGGGCCAACCTTAAAATACACGCCACGTGAAATACCAAGCGTGAATTAGAGTTTCTCTCGCTGGTAACTGGACTGTTTGGAATTTTTACACCCTTGACTTCTACCAGTGGTATATACTGTGTTTCGCATTAACCCTTTTTCCTTGGTCCTTTCTTACCACGGGAAACCCTTCGTCTTTCCACCGTGGCTCACCGTTATTTCATGTGTTCGCAAAGTCACAAACTCAGTGCGGCAAGACTGAGCTTCGTTTCCGGACTCTGTGGAATTTTTAGTTGGTTGCCAATTTTATGTGCAATTTTCAAATTTTATTGCGTAACAGAAATGCGCTTTGTACGGGGCTCTGTCTATTAGCGTAATCAGTCCGAGCGGATCGTACGAGATGCGAATTATTTGTGCAGTGTTTTTTTTCTTTCATACACTTTTCAGCTAGGTAAGTATTATATGGAAAATGAATTATGGGAAAATAACATAAGCTTAATAGCAAAGCTCGAGAAACTCGAAATTTTTGTAATTTCGAAAATATTATTTCTTTGCGAATCATAGCCGTTATCGAACTTACGTTTCGAAGCTTTAATATATCAACGCTATGATCGTTACGTTCGTAGCGAAAAGAAGGTCGATTTAATATTTAGCAAACGGATATCCGAAATTTTCAAAAAAAAAAAAAAAAAAATCAAAATTTATTTCCTACAATAGAAAGTCTTCGTTACACAAGACATCTTAACATATTTAGTGGCCGAGGAGTTAAAATCCTCAGGTAATTTGCCGGCGTGCAGCCCTATTTAAGCTATGAAATTTATCGTCGGCACCAAGAAAGCGAAGGGTGGTTCAACGAGGAGGAGTGGAGAGGGTAGAAAATAGGGGTTGAGAAAAAAGAAGTCTACAAGACTTCTATACCTGCGTACACACTCAATAATTAATATTCCCTGATCCCACCCCACGAGGTTTCACTCCTCATCGGCTACCCTCGAGATCTTTTATTTTTCCTTCCAACATTTTTTTTCCACCCCCTTTACCACCACGGATCATCCCTTGTTTCCACAGGCACATCATCGACGCTTAATGTACGCTCGGTAGTACAGAGGATGATTTTTCAACCGATACAAAATCAAGCCTCTAACCTCTCCGCGTAATCACGAAGATCCAGGTAAAACACGTGGCAAGCGATCCCGAAATTTGATCTTTATGTTCGTAAATCCAAGTAAGATCCCCCCGCGGATTTAACTAATAAGAGCAATTAGTGCCGGAGGTAGTAACTAGGGGTGGTTTTGCCCGCCATGGCATGTCTCTCGCTGGCGGTCGCCTCGGTCAATACCCACCGGACAAGATGGCCGACGCCCACTCCAACACAAACTCAAAGTTACATACATTTATGTACTCAAATGTATAACCCACCCCCCTCTGGTCTCAGTTGCTTTCCAGCCCCCCTCCCGACCCCCCATTTCAAACCCCTACTGGCTCTCGCCATCCACTCTGGCTACACGGACACCGAACTTCATCGTTATTATCCGGCGACCTGTGAGAAGTCTCTCTCGATGCCTCGCGTACTTTTTTAAGGGTTGTAGATATATCGCGTACTTTCGAACAAACCCAAGAAAGTATGCGACTATTGATTGGATACTGGTTCCAGGTGCTATTGATACGTGGGTATGTGTGTTAATAAGAAATAATTCAGACTTTTTTTTTACTTCTATATTTAGGGGATGAAGAGGCTCGAAATATAGAAGCTGCGTCGATGAGATTCGTATTTATCATCCCTTAAAAAAAAATATTCGTACGGCAATGTTTTTCCAGTAAGGACGAATGCAATTCGTGAGGGTGGATTGTAAATTCCGGTAAAGGGGGTGTGAAAGCAGCGAGACTGGCTAAGATCGTGTTCGCGTGTGTGAATCGGCACACGCGTGTGGCTTCGCAGGGGTCTCTTCCTCGATTGGTCAGTAAATAGGGGATGGCCAACCCTCGTCTTCCATTGGTCAATCCAACCCTTCGGCTAAGCACTGCGCTGACCCTTCGAGGGTGGGTGTTAGGGGCTATTGAAAAATATTGGCTAGTCAACGCCGTATTTTTTTCATCCCCTCTTCGGAACTTAAGGGTGGTTAGATCTTCGAACGTACTTTTGTAGATATACGTTGCGCGTAGGGGTGGTTTTTTTCTTTTTCTTTGAAAATACCTTCCCTCCAATCTCACTCCTACGTGAACCATCCCTTGTATGCTTCTTTTTTTTCTGTATCCTTATCTCTGTCGATTCTGTCTTGTTGATTCGGGGGTGCAAAACTACCCTTCGTCTCGTTTGCTCTCGTTAACAGCTCCGGGACTCATTGTCTGATTATCATAGAAATTCGTACGTACACGCCACACGATCTTAGACAATAGTTTAATTCGAAGACTAATGAACGTTACTTAACCTTCTGACCGGCAAGAAGCGACACTAGCGCACTACCTGTCTTTTACTACCCCCACCTTTCCTCCCCCCTCTCTCAACCCTCCTTCGCATCCCCAAACTCTCTTCGCTTAATCCAGCGCAATTGTTTTCGGGCATGTTGTCTGCTTATCTGGCTTAACAGCCGACTAATTCCACGATCTAACAAACTTCGAACTTACAGACGAAGCGTGGCGCTGCCGTCGCCCTTTTCACATTTTTCAAGGGGTCAAAGAAATGCGCTGCTAAGTACACGGTTGGTATGCGAAAGTCGTAATTTTAGTTTTTTTCATGAATGGGAGAACTTTCTTGTACAAAATTTGTTGTCGGTAAATCATCGTAACACTGGAACTGATTTAGGTTAGTTTTTACGATAAAAAAAGATTTTCATTAAAATCATACTGAAATTTGAATTTATGTGAATTCAGTATAATTTACCTTTTCGTACGTGATACCAGGCTGACATCTATCGGCGGAATTAAATTTCTTAAAAATTTTTCCAATGGGACTGTACCGCCTGGTAGCAGGTAACTCGAAATTACAGCAGTGTTCGCCGGGTAGAGGTGCGATAGGTGCACGAATGAGTTATCGAAGAGTGACATTTAAATAAAACAGATTTTTGAGTAATTCGAATAAAATTTAAAATTAATAAAGTAACATTTTTTAATACTTGTACAGTCGTACTCAAAAACTTACAGTAAACTCTATTCATACTTAACAAGTGATGGGATACCATATGCTAAATTAAAAATCAATATCCCAATCCTATAGAATCTAACGAACCGACTAGAAATTCAAAAATTTCAAATAACAGCTCAGATTCAAAAATCTTAACCACCGTAGAATATACCAAGAAAAAAATATCCCTCTAAAACAAATGAAATAATAAAAAGTTCCAGACTTGATTGTACTTGATAAAGAGTCACGTGACTTATCAAAAGCAAATACTAACAATGCACAATGGTACTCGGGGGATGCTTTGGAGGGGTGGCGAAGACGCAGAAGGAGAAGCGAGGGGGAGGGACTGGAGTACGAGAGGGACTGGAAGAGGGGGTAGGGAGTGAGGGGTGGGAATGTTTGACATATTTTGTCCCGAAAACCGACAGATCAGGATGGAGTCCTGGTGGGAGGGTGGGCCACTTCTGTTTCTGACGTGCAGATTAGTGTCCGCCATTGTAGTGACGTCACTATGGTTAACACGCATTCAACCAACCTGCTGAAACCATTGACAAGCCGCGTATTCCAGTTTCTAATAAGACTATAAGTTATTCCCTTGGTCCTCGAGGCTCGATGACTTTTCGATCTGGTGTCACTTTTTCTCGAACGAATTAGACTTTTTTAGTACTCGGAAAATCCGAGGGCGGCGCTTCTCGTCGGATCGTCCTTTTCGATTAATTGTTTCGGAGGCTGGCTTTCCCATCTACGCCAGAAGTCGGAGGTGCTTGACAGACGAATAATAACCGGGACAATGGAGACGGCCAAAAATTAACGCCATTGTCCCAACTTTGAATTCGAATGTTCATCGCGTCAGGCGATTAACGTGCTGTGGATGGGAATGTATGGATCAGCTGTTAAAGCCGTATACATAGACGTGGGATGAAAATGGAAAATAAAATAAATGACAAAAGTTAATTTTAACCGTACTATAATATTGTTAATGTTATTATTAAGATATTTGACGAATATTTTTATATTACATAATTAAGTATGTTACTGTATTACAACAAGTATGTCATTAGCAGAAATTAATTAAAAAATTCTACCGTTCCTGAATAATTGATTATCCGAAGGTTCTTGACACGTAATAAGGGACGAAAGTAGGGGACCCTTTTCTAGCCTCGTACCGGGCCTACGGTAAAGTTTCATAGGGCCCCAGGGTTGTCCAATATTAACCCCTCCACTCGACAGTGACGGCAACCCGCTTTACACCACTGCAAGTAGTACGTGTAACAGGGCGCGTCAACTTTTATGTCAGATTCAAATAATCGTTTGACTATATTCATAATTTTTGTTATCGGGCAGGTGTAGAAATTTGATAAGGATTTTTTTTTTTTGATACGTCATTCTTGGTTATCAATTATAAATTTAATTCTTGGTGTATTAGGACCTAATGCGATTTTATCTGTTGTAACGAGTACTTTGCGTGGGTTGAATATAGTTGAATTTTTTGTTTAATTTAATTAATTGATCGATCGATACTTAACTGCCGTTGGACGACGATCGATGAAATCTTCTGGATTTTTGATTTGGAGTTGATTTTGGGTGGAGAAAAAAAAAAGAAGTTTGTAAAAATTGTAAACGTCATTAAAAACAATTTCGTTTATTTGAATCGCACAAGACGTACACCGTATTTTCTATTTTATAATTAATTAGGCTCCCCGACAATAATCTCGGTCAAAGATTGTCGCAAGCTTTGGCCAGAGTTTATCTCGCAAGCGCCCGATTTCGTATTGCCTTAATGTCGACTCTCGGTTAAAGGTTGTCTCTTTAATACCAGGTTCAAACCTTAGGCTTAATAATGTCCTAGAAACCGAGTTTCGGTTAATTACCCTGGATCAGAAAATTTTTGCTAAAATCCAATTCTCTTTTTTTTTTTTCTTTAAATCGTCCGTGCATTGCCGATACCATTTATTATTTTTTTTTTTTTGTAATCTTTTCATGGACTTTATTACAGCCCTCATTCAACCCCTCCCGCCCTCTTTCCCCGCTGGTGTCTTTGTTCTTTTGCTTCTTATTTTTTTATCTTTTTTTTTTCATCTGCTCCTTTGAAACTTCACGCGTGTCTTTTGACTTTTTCGACTGCCCCCTACACCTCTTTTTTGTTATACACGAAATATTTTGTTCTTTTTTTGCTTTTCCTTACGATTACCTAGAGACAGTCCGTATGCGAGTCTTACGGATTTTTCAGGTAATAGTTATTTTCTTTTTTTTTCAAATTCTTTTTTTTTATTACCCTGTGTAGAAACGTTTAGAAACCTATTAGAGAACTCGGACGCGACGACGGGTCGACTATTGTGTGTAAATGAATATTTTTGAATTTTTTTTTTTCAAAATTTTTGGTGTTTCGATAACACCTTGATTTTTGAAATAATTTTTGTATGTTTTTTTTTAATAGTATCAATTTTTTCCTTTCTTTCTTTCACTCTTTATCCAGCACTTTGCTGGACAGCGTCCCGACGCCGCATCAGGTCCGTCGGAATCCTGGCGTCGCGAAATAATGTTTTTGTGGGGGCAGGGAAATCTTGGTCCTATGTATTACGATATCGAGAGACATCTGACTAAGAACAAAAGGAATCAAAGGGAAATATATGACTAAATATAAAAAAAGCCAAAAAAAAATATATATACAGAATCTTTAATAAAACAAAAAAAAAAGAAAAAACTGTTCATTCATGGTATCATTTTCGTAGATTTATTTCTTGAAGTACACACTAAAAATTTTTGCCTTGTTTTTTTTTCCCCACGGAAAAAAAAATTTTGTTTAGCATGCGACTATCTTTTTCATTTTTTTTTTTATTTTCTCTTATCATTTATTTATTTTCATTTCGTGCTTCCAGTTCACTACGCTTTCCGTGCTGGTTTCACCCTTTCGTTCCCAGCAACCCTCGACTCACGACTCGTCTTCACGCACGCGGCATTTTCTTTTTTTTTCCGTGAAAATAAAAAAAAAAGAAATATGAGCCATCCAAATATCTCGTAGCATCAATATCTCCGTCGTCGCCCGTCCGCAGCAAAAAACGGTGATAACCGGCTATATTTATAATTATCGTCAATTAGGTAACCGCCATAGATAATAGCATAATCGTTATCACTATAAACATCTTCGTATTACGTCGTTATTAATTCGTCTTTGCTTTCTCTTTTTTTTTTTTCCTTCCAATTTTAATCCATTTTATTCTCCACGCCTATATCTCTCGCCGAACGAGCGCGCACGAAAAGCGCGGCAAATTCGAAATTTTTGGAAAAATCAGAGTTCGCTAACGGGCAGTGCCACATATGTACATTGTATATAAACAGGTATTGGCAAGTGTACGTATTTCCGAATTATCTAACAAATTTTTAACTAGATAACGAGATTTTTATCTAGGGTTCCGTGTACACGTCTAACACCAAAAACTATCTGATATGAGTTTTATTTATTATTATTTTTTTTTTCCTTTTCCTTTCACCTTTCATTCACTTTACTCTCGGCCACTTTCCTCGCACATGACAGACACACACGCTAAATACCGATCGCAACCACATACGTACGAGTCACACTCTCAGAGGGCAAAGACGCACGTCATTGGACGACACTGGTATCAGTTTTCTTTTTTTTTTCCTTTTTCGCACGCAATTTCGCCTTTTTTATCATTATTATTATTATTATTCTCTCTCTCTCTCGCACTCAGTCACGCATTCGAATTTCGCGCCAACGCGCGACTCCGTTCGCGAATCTATTAGCCTTATTGCCTATATTTTTTTTTTAGGAACAGTTCTCTTCGAAAACGTTTACAACGACAAAAAACGACCTCCCGTTGGAACTCAAGGGACGAGAAAAAAAAAAAGAAAAATAATATTCGCAAAAAGTCTTCAGTCTTGGGCAAGAAGAAAAAAAAACAGAAACCGCCAAATTCAAACCCGAGATACGTCGCGCCGATCGATCGGTCGTTAATTCGAGGATCGATCGATCCGATCGACTCGCGATTTTCCCAGGATCAATGATCGGCGACCTTCGATCCTGGGAAAGCCGCGCGCGCGCGTTCCTCGTCCGCGCAGACAATAAATATAATCAACGAATTACGATAAGCCGACAATAGAGTGTTTTTTCTCTTTTTTAACCCCCTCTTTCACTTTTCATTTTTTTCCTTTTAAATCTCGAAAAACGGGGGGTGGCCGCGAGCGCCCGAGATAGGAGCGACTTCTTTTTTTCCTTCCTTTGACTATGGTACAAAATTCATGGCGATCGACGTCCGTCGGTACGCGTCGATCGCCTGCGGAAACAAAATGTACAAAAAATAAAACGAACAAACGCAAATCACGAGACCATATTTGCCAATGTGGAACACGAGGGATTATTGCTAGATCGTTAATTTGACAAAAATTCATTTTTTTCTTTTTTCCCACCCGTTATAAGTGCTCGAGTCACGTGAAAAAATTCACGTCACGTTTTTCTTTTCGAAAAAAATTTTCTCAGCTCCCCCCTCCGCCCCTCTACGCCCATATCATAATATTCGACCCGTAGAATTCAAGCGGACGGGAAAGACCATAAAATACGCGGGCACACCCCGTATAACGACAATAGAAACGATAAACCTAGACAACTTTGGCATCTTCTTAACCGTTAAAAACATCTTCAATAATAATTTAATATATCGGAATAAAATAATGTTACGCCGCGACTAAATGTACAAGTGTTCACCGTAGCACAGTATCAATGAGGAATAATAATGAATAATTAATAATTAATAACATAATAATAGATAAGACCATAATAATAATATAATAATAATAATAATAATAATAATAATAATAATAATAATAATAATAATAATAATGACAATAATATTAATAAAGTCAATAAAGAATTAAAGATAGTAATTAATCGATCGATCGACTAAACGATCGATCAATTAATTAATTAATAATGTAATGACGATAATAATTAATAGGTATAATACATTTTACATTACGTACGTTTCGGCCTAGAGCTTAGAAACTAGATCGTAGCACGTGTTCCTTATGTAATTAAATAAATGAAAAATGATATTCATGAAATATCAATACGTAACTTGGAGGGGACGGTGGGAGGGTGGATGGGGGGGTGGGAGAGGAAGGGATCGAATACATACACGTTATAATTATATTACATAATATGTACACCGGAGGATGAATAACCGCTTGAAATTCTTTTTTTTTTCTTTTTTCAAGGGCTAGTGTAAGGGTACGTGGGGATGGGATATACATATATGTTGTGTTTGTGTGTGTATATATATATATATATATATCACGAATATCCGCCCACGTTGAAATAGCACCCTTGAGCAGGGTGGGGTTACGAATGTACAATAGTAATGAAAAAAAAGAAAAAGATCATATTTACCACTGAATTTCAGTCACTCATACTACTTTATCACACAATCAATTCATACACTCGATAATCGCTTATCGATTCTCGATTCGCATTGACACGTCATTTCTCTAATACATATACATAGTGTTCGGTGATTTCATATATTACGATATATTATATTATTAAATAAATAATCTTCAATGTGATAATAAAGTTACTATATCGATATCGTATGTATATATTTATATTTTTATGTATATATATATATTGTGTGTTTATGTATAT
>NW_014332892.1:3087884-3094766 GCF_000341935.2 Cephus cinctus | reverse complement strand
TATATATATATATATATATATATATATATATATATATATATATATAGATATATATATATATCGTCGTTATTTATAAGTACATAATTTAATAGGGGTCTGAGACTCGCAATGGTAACCATTCATTCGTTTCAGTTTAAATTATTGGGGTTTTTCTTTTTAAGTATTTCGTTTGTAGCTTCATCTTATTCGGCTTCTCTCTTTTTCTTTTAAATTCTCCTCCTCCATTCACTTTCTTGACTTTCTTCCCCGACGATTCTCACCTCGTCGAATCTTCCCCGCCCAGTCCTGACAGACTGGGGTATTTCGTTGTACGACGCGACGGATCGCGTTTTTTCTCTTCTTCTCCTTGAGCTCGTTCAGGCTGTTCTTGAGGACTTCCGGTATACGTCGCCCAGTGAAATCTGGACGTGATTCATTTCCGGTGGGTAGAGCTGAGGTGCAGTAGTGCTTGAAGTGTAAAATCAAGCCTTGACCAGACCCTGTGGTAGATCTGCTAGCCACCTTAGAGAACCCTTACCGCATCCTCTACCATGAGGACCATCTCGAAGACCCGGTGCAAGAGGTACCTGTAGGACGAGTCCTGTCTGTAAATCAACTTGGACGTCATCCTCTGGAGTCTTCCCGGATCACTCTTCGATGTGCCATGTCCCATGTAGATCAGCACCGAACACTTAGTATACTGGATATGGCGGCCTATGCGGCCACATTGGTGGGATCGGCGGTAGGCTGCCGTTCCAGGATCAAGTGTCCTTGGTACTGAGAGACGAGTCCTCGTCCTGGCTACCAGGATACGGCATACCCAATTTAGGACCCTGCTGGACCACCACGACGCACTTGCGCATGTGCTTCTCCAGGGTGCTGGGTACCGAGAAGGGCATCTCGCAGAAGCGACACTTGTAGGTGTCCTTGCCGTGTCTGCCGTGGGTCTTCATGTGTCTCGTGAGCTTTGAACTCTGGGCGCAGGCGTAGGAGCATAGTTCACACTTGTAGGGCTTCTCGCCGGTGTGGGACCGCCTGTGGACCGTCAGGTTGGAGCAGTTCTTGAAGACCTTGCCGCAGTACTCGCAGGTGTCGTTTCTGCCGCTTCGTTCCTTCTTCAGGAGTGGACTGGGCAGACCCTGAAGGGACAGGCTGGAGGTCGTGGCCTTGGAGGCCTTCCGGAACTCGTTGTTCTCCAGGTAGTGCGGGCTTGGTAGCCAGAGACCACCAAAGTCCGGACCCGTGCTCCTGGGGAAGCCCTGACCCGAGAATATGTTGGGGGTGGACGAGGAGTTGAAGTTTGTCGGCGAGAGGGCGCTGTCCTTTTCCTTGTTGTTGTTCAGGGAATTCGTGAGGTTGGACGTGGACTCTGCCTTTATGAAGGCGCCCCTATGATTCTCTTGCAGGGCCTGCCTGTAGGCTTCCGAATATTGGGCTATGTTGCTCAGACCAAACTTTTCCATGAGGTCCCCGACCAGACTCGGCTTCTGATCGACTCGGCCCCCGCTCTCCTCGCTACTTTGACCCTGGGTCGTACTGAGGTCCTCCGGTGTGTTCTCCTCCGTATCTTCCCTGACCTTATCCTCGGCCTCGTCCAGGTCTATGTTCTCGTCGCAGCTGCTACCGTCGTCGGGCACCGTCTCCACGCTACCCTGAGGACTCGAAGCCACGTTCAGACTCTCCTGGTGCTCCTTCCTCATGTGTTTCCTGAGCTCGGAGAAGCTTGCTACCTCCAGCTCGCAGACCTCGCACCTGGTGGCCGTGCCGTCCTGCATCGTCTCCTGGAAGGCCCTCTCCTTGTCCTGGTGACTCCGGCGGTGGACGATGAGGTTCGACTGAAACCTGAACTTCTTGTCGCAGACCTCGCAGGTGTAGACGGTCTCGCTGTCGGTGATGATCGGAGTGGAGGCCACCGGTGGGCTCGTCTTTTCGGAGTCTGTTGAATTATTATTATTGTGATGCCCAATAGGACTTTGCGTATAACATGGCGGCGAGTTCTCCTTCTGATGGGAGTGGGTGAGGTTGGTAGGATTTGCTGCTGGACTTGGTGGCTCTATGGAATGAGGTAGACTGACTACGGGGGTGGGGTTGGAGGGTGGATTCGGAGCCGCGCCTAAGGACGGGTTAGCGAGGCTCCTTAGGCGCGCCGAGTAAAAATCCAGGTTGGCTTCTAGAGGTGGTGGATGACCCTGTGCAGCCAGACCTCTCCCGTGAGAGAGTTCAGCCAGATTAGCCAGATTCCTCGCATTGTTGAAGGAATCCAGGGAGCTCCTGACGAGAGGATCACCCAGGTTAACACCGTCCATACCCCGTAGAGGATCGCCGAGGTTCTGTAGGTTTCTGGTAGCCGTTTGAAGATCCGGAAGTCCCCTGTACCCAGCCAGCGAGTTCAGCGCGAGGAAGTCAGGCCTGAACATGGGTGGAAAGCTTCTCTCTAGGTGCTGAGGCATCCTCAGGAAGCTCTGAAGAGGATCCGCGACCAGGGACGCCGAAGACTGTAGCTGTCGACCTCCGCTGCTACCGCTGGAATTGGTACCCCCCGAGGAATTTGCGGCCGAGGAACTTCCGGTCGACTTCCCACTGAGGTTCAGGTGATTGGGTGGACTGAGGTGGTGAGTGTGGGTCGGCGTGGGGGTAGGTGGACTCAGTGCCGGCGCGTTCGAGGAGGAGTTCGCCGAGGATGACGAGGACGTGTAGAGCCTCGCCCCGTGGACGCTCTGCGCGTGCTGCAGGAGTTCCCAGGCGGAGGAGAGTCGACGGGAGCACTGCGAGCACTGCAGCCATCTTGGTTCTGTAAAGAAAAAAAAATAATCAAATTTTCGTACCTCCAATGTATGCGACAGGGTCGGGCTGGGTCGTCCCAGCAGGATTCCAAACCATCCTAGATACCCCAGACGTACCGCGTGCGCGGAATGACGAGGAAGTACATATCCAAGGAAAAAGGGCCGCTATCAATTTTCAGCCCCTTAATTTTCGATAGCACGGAATTGAATTCGGAATTCAAACGGCGCGTCTGTGTCAAATTGCGGTTGGCTCCGGACTCGGGTATTGGGGGGGTTCGGGCTCAAAAATAATATCCCCGACAATAACCACCGGAGGGTTGTGAAACTGACCCTTAACGACTTTCCATCCCCAGGGCGAGACAGAGGGACGTCCTGGCACGCGGTTTTGAATTTCAATGTTTTTAATCCGGAATATCAGATTTTCGGCTATTTTTCACGTCGGCTCCCTCCGCCGGCCCTTACCGCCACGAGTCACCCTTCCTCGCCACGGAGACCAAGGGATTTTATTAATTCCGCCACCCTCGACCTAAGAAGGAAAATCGTCGCCATGTGTTTAAGGGACGACCCTTCTTTCGCAAATTCGTTCATAAGGACGTAACCGAGCCAACATATTCCATAGGCTCGTTTTTTTTTTTTTTTTTTTTCGAAAATGTCGCCACTCAAATTTACAATGGCCTCGCTCTTCGGGTCGGTACCTAGATAAAAGTATGAAGACGCGCGAGCATCGATCGAACAGTCAAAACTTCTCCCGACCGGGAAGCCAAGTAAATCGTAGACAAAGAGTCGCGGAAATGTAAAGTAATCTTAATTAAATACAAGGGTGGATGGTTAGGGGTAGGACGGGAGGCTGGAGTACGGTCCACGAGACTCTCTCCCATACAACCGGGGTCTTAAAGCCGAGAGTTCACTGAATAAAATTACAAGCTGCAAGACAGAGGCTCGAGCGTGCGTTTAAGGGATGAAATTTTAAGCACGAGACCAATTCATCCCTCGGAGATCGAATTCGAAATTTTGAAAAAAATTTTCACCAGTCATCCCAAGTGCCACCGGTCATCCGACGCTGGCAATGGGTCAGAGCAGGGATGGCGCGAACTATGAAAATTGGCCATTGGTATAATTTACTAGTCTTGTACACCCCGACGAATAAGGCCCCTGAAAAGTCCCAAGTCAGCACGAAAATGAGGGGCCAGCCAATTTCTCGGCGTGACGCCAAAAGGCCCATATTGTTTCACGCTCGAGGCGCCTCTAGGTCCATCCTTAAGGGCGCGACGAATCAGCCCGGCGCTTCTCCCGGTTCGCCGCTGAGGTCCTGAATCCGCTTCCGAGCTCGTTCCACCTCGGACAAGAGCGGCTCTTCCGTTAGCTGCTACGCCACGCCGGAAGTCGAAAATATTGCCGACTTCCTTGCGCCCCGGGATAAAAGTCTGACGGGGTAAGAGATAAGCAAGTGCCCTCTGTGTATAAAACTCTATTGATTCACGCCCGGGTGGGCCTTTCATATGCAAAGTTCGCGGGTGGCCATCCGTTAGGATTATTCCTGGGAGCTTCCTGGACACTCACCACCCCCCGAGAAAACATTCAGCCGGAGAGTGGAGAGAAAACAGCTGGGCGGGGGAGGAGCATCTTCGGAGAGCGGAGTACGAGGTAATAAATTTCGTCCGGACCGTATGTGATAAGGGATAAGAATCTTTTTGGGTTAAAGAAAAAAAAAAATAGGCAGTGAAGGGGGAGACTGAGAAAAATTGAAAGCCGATATAAATTGTTACGTCATCTTCCGATTCACGGTCACAAGGCGACTCCTAGCAGCCTGAACGGCCGCGCATTTCCGTAACCGTCCGCTCCCGTTCGAGCATCCAGTTGCGTTTGCTGATTTCCAAAATCTCCAGGATCCGTTAAGTTATCGCATCATCCGGCAGGTTCCGTCAGAGCTCTCGTTTTGGTGGACGGCCGAGGGGTAAGGTAGGTTGGTTTTTGGATTTTTCGTTATCGGTCGAGTAAGAAAGCTACGTTCCAAAATTAAGATGAAAATTACCCGGAGACCGTGAGCGTCCTTGGGAGATTCTGGTGTCTGATCTTTAGAAAAGTGAAAATCAAGCGGAAGTTAAGGGAGCCGGAAGTGAAGGGAACCGGGAGTGAGAGGGTCTCTTTGAAACTCAGGAAACCTTTTTTCTTTTTCTTTTTTTTTCACCTAGCCCGCGCAGTGGATCGAATTGAAATTGGTTCGGAATGTACTTTTTTTTTTTTTTTTTTCAAACCCCAGAACGAGGGGTCGCGTAGCGACGTCGGGCGTCTACGTGAAAAGTGACCGAACGATTTCCCGCAGAAATTACCCGTCGAGAATTGCCGGCGCCGTTTAACGTCAAATCGTTCGGAAGGCCATTGTTTAAGGTACAGGGAGCATTCGAGCTTCTGGTCATCCTCTTGATACTTCCTTCGGGAAGGCACCCCCTCTCGGTTCTGACGTCACGACGGAAAATATAGCGAATGGGTTATACACGGGTACAGTCGCGATGAAAGATTTTTGAAATCACGAAATATGCACGAAAATTTTTTCGACTTCCGCCCGGAAGCGCCACTTCGTATATCGAGCGGATAAACTTCTTTTTTCGCGTATCCCGTGTACGCTACGTACGGGGTGTCCATATTATTTTTCATCGACACTCGTCCCTCGACCTATCGTTTCTATCGGTCCACCCCATTCTGTATCTCTCTCCATGAACACCCCCAACTTTCCACCCCCCTCACTTCTCAGCTCCGAAAGTCCAGAAAAAAAGTTCTTTTTTTTTACTATCGCACGGCGTAGATACCAAGATTCCCTTGGTTCTCGAAGAATCTTAAAACGCGTGTCGCACCCTGTATAATACCGGATTCGAATCACGTAGAACAGTTTGCATACGGTATCGCGATGAACCAGGGAGATAGAGAGAGATAGAACGAGAGAGCGCAGGGACCTAAGCTACGTTCGCGGTAACTCCAGTAAGGATTTGACTGCCGGCAGCCTCGGGCTCTTTTCGACTAGTGACGTCATGACAAAGGCCCTTTAATCCTCCAGCGTGACAATATTAAAATATCGATTGGCCAACGTATGCGGCGTATGCACTTTGTGGAGCGCGCGGAAGGGGTTGCAGTCAAAAGGGGTTGGTTCCCGCATGCATCGAAGGTCCAGGTAGGCTTGGAATAAGCACGTGAATTCTCGTACCTTGTCAAAGAAAAAAAAAAAAGTCGAATAAAAATTATTTTTTTTTCAAAATCGTTCGACTCAAAAAAATTTCCTTTTTTTACAACCAGGATCTACCAGCCGCGACGAACGTCTTGAAATTTTTTTTTTCACCCGAGACAAGACAGCACGGATATCTTTGCGGTTCTCGAGACTCGAGCGACGATTGGTCAAACGACGCTAAAATGGACCTTTACGATTTCGCCATATGACCGCAAGACTCAAGGCGCATCCACACGAGAGACTCGTGGTCGGGTAAGGTAAAGGGACTCCATTCGTCGAGTTTACAACGAGCGAACATTTTGACTCGTACACGCATTCTGCCGAAAGAACGCAACTCGACCGCTTATTTATTATGGTTTCTGGTATGACTTATACCCGACGTCACTCGAGACTCCTGGATACGCTCCCGTCCTTTATCTAGGTTCACGTATCGTGGCGCTCCTGGTGGCGGAAAATAAAGATAGCCGTGAACGGGCCGCACACATCCGGACCTCGTGTACAGCCAATTCGCAAGCAATTCCTGAGGCGCCTCGGGCGGTCCCCGTACAAGGGGTTGGAAAGGAAGCGATAAAAAGAAAAAGAAAAAGAAAAACCTACGAAATCGTGGGGGGGAAAAAGACACCCTTGGAAAATTAATATTCCAGACAAAACGTGACAGATAGATCAAATCTGCATCGGTTGCCGCAGTCGAGTGGCGGGTGTCGATGCCGTACGAGGATTATCAGCTTTCGATTTCACATATATCGAAAAAAAGAAACTCTTAGCCGGGACTGTCAAAGATATGAAAAATGAAGGGTGACAGGGACTCTGGGTCACGTCAATTTTATTCTTAACCCCTTGACGCGAGGACGATTACGATATAAGGTTATTGCTTTGGGACGAGGAAGGGGGGCGTGGGGG
>NW_014332892.1:3067625-3087504 GCF_000341935.2 Cephus cinctus | reverse complement strand
AAAAATCCTCAAGAATATTTAATATACGTATTTACGTATCAGGGGCTGTCCAATGTAAATTTCAATGTTTTAACTGTCAGCTGCTTCCACCCTGAGCCAGGGGGTTGGTTTGAGGAGAGGAAAAGAAAGTGGATCAAAAAAGTACGGGTGGGGGGGTCGTGTATGCTATCTCGGGTGGATATAGTACCAAAGTCTCAGGATCCGTTTACCTTCTCGAAAAATCATCCCTTGTTGTCACGAGCCACGTACCTGGTCGTACGCAACGTTAACCAAGGGTGGCGCAGGAGTAACAGGGGTTGAAGGGGGCTCGTGCGGACCACGTGGCCAGACAATAGGACGATTCTAATTGGGCCAGGACCCGTTTGGCTGGATACGTTAAAGAAGCGGGAGGGAGATAGAGGAAGAAGAAAAAAAAAGAGATTGTGACAAAAACGCGACGAAAAGGGGTTCCGTGCATTAGGCAGACACGGGGACGGGCACGAGCTGTATAGGGGTTGATTCGTGACCCCCGAACCGTGATAAAATTTAAAAGAGAATCGACTGCCACGAGAGTCCTCTCGTATCCACGCGGTGTAATTAGCGACATGGGATTTGCGGTTGATTGCCACGGATCATCCCTTGCGATGTTCGGTTAGATGGAAATTTTGAAAAATAAGGGTCGAAGAAAAAAAAAGTTTGATAAAAATAGACTGCGTCGAAATCACTGTAAATGGAAGCAATTCGAACAATGCCCCCGGCGTTACAGCGTTCCGGTTGTTAGAATTTTTGAAAAATAAAAAAATTGCTCAATTCACCCCCAAAAAAAGAATTCACGCTTCAGGGATGCCCGGTACATACGTGCCACAGACACCCGCGCGTTAACCCCTTCGACAACGGTACAATGTACGGGACAATGGTCCAGGTCCGCCCGTAGTCAGGGGCGGATGCTTTAAATTCAAAAATCGAATTCCCCCCTCAATCCCCTTGGCGCGAGTCATTGTTCAGCCCCGACAGAGCATGTCAGAGATCACATGTCGCGTTGTAGCGGTACTTAAAATTTTCGTTCCTTCCTACGTTCGACGTATGACGTGAAAATTGAATAAACAAAAAAACTCAAAAAACGGGCGTTCTGCCCATCCCGTCACGTATCATCGAATCAATAAAATGTCACGGTATCAAGGATTACTCGAGCCGTCAGGATATTCGCTCCTGACACGTCCCATGACACGTAACGTAATTCACATACGAGCCACGTCAAAATCGCCAAAATCCAAATGCACGGTGCCAGGAGAAACGACGACAGTCGCGTGTCAAGTAACACGTATGTCTCTATTTTTAGTCGGTGCCGTGGACGCTCACGACCTAAGGCAACGGCGCGAGAAAGTGGCTAGGTTTACCGACCTAACCTAAAAAGACTATTACACACCTTATTTTTCGCGTTCGTTCCAGATCATCCGATTCGACAACGGAACCAAATAAAAAAAAAAAATTTTTTTTTTTTTTTTTTCTTCAAATTATTCACATATCCATTATACTCACTGGAATTAACGGTATTGGTATCAGCATCGACGGATTCCGTTTTACGTTTCTTCGGCAATTCCTCCTTGTCCTCCTCGGGGCCCTCCAGCCGTCTCTTGGGGGTGGAACTGGCACTGGCCCTGAGCTCAATGGGACTGCCACTGTCCTGAGCTGATCCCTGCGGGGTAGGCGGACTCTCCACCCTGGTGCCCCTTTTATTGATAGGCGCCGAGATACTCGGCACCGAATTCAATTTTTCCTGTTCCGCTTTGAGCGCCAGGGCGTCCTCGGGGTCCGAGTCCTCCGGCGCAGCAGCTGGGGACGGACTGTGACAGCCCTGAAGTGTGCTGCGACAGTGGTTGACCTTGTGCTCGATAAATCGCACAATCTCAGCGAGGGGGTAGGACGCCCGGCAGCCCCCGCATTGGACGGTGTCTTGAGTGGTGCCCTGCGACGTCTCCGCTGCGACAATAAAAAAAGGAGACTGCGTTAACGTGGGCTAGAGAGCGAAATGAGAAGGGAGGAGGGAGCGGGGGGGGGGCGGATGGGGAAATTATGACACAGAAAATTGCACGTTCAGATAACACAGCGCGATAAGGGACCTGGTCGACCCCCGGACGAAAACGATTTTCTACGGCATAAAAGTATCCCTTTGATAGAATTAGCCCTCTTCCCTTTTGTCTCTCTAATGTCCCGGAGAGACGTCGTTCCGAGCATTGGCCAACTTCACGGCGGACCTTACGCGGCTCGCTTCACTGGGGTCGCGTAGGACTTATAATTCAGCGGGACTCCCATTCGGCCGCAAAGAGGTCCTGAGGTCACCCGCAGACGTCACAATTCACTTTTAGGGTCCTTCAGGAGTATTCCTGGCAAAGCACCCCGTGACTACCCTTATATGGCCGGAGCATTAACATAGAGATTGGCAGGAGTTCATATATCGATCCTTTTCCGCAGCATTCAAGTACCGTATCCCTATTGGGCTCGGATTTGGCAGCCGGGCGCAAAGCAAGCCCGTCTGGAATTGTCTGCTCGGTCGGTAAGAAGGGGAGAATTTTTATTTTATTTTTCTTCGAAAAAAAAAAAAATTATCCCCTTTCATCCCCTGCACTTACCCTGGATCCATTTGACTACGGGTGTTATATTTCTTTTACGCTTGAATTACTTTACCACCCCCAATCCCATTTTTCCATTTTTTCCAAAAAAACCTCGTGTCACCGAGATCCAACCTGTGCCGGGACACCCCTAGGTAGGTACGTGGCTCGATTTTTTTCGGGGCGGAGTCCTGCCCTCGCTTGACCACTGGCCAAGGGCGCAAGCTCAAGCCGTAGGCCACTCCTTTTCTGTCCGAAGCTTTTTTCCTCAGGCCCGTACAGTGCCGTAACCGGTTTAAATTTCGCCCGGGGCTAAGTCGAACGGCGCCACCGGCCAGGCGTCACGGCTGAATACGTACCGGAAGTGGGAGCACGAGGGCGGATGGTTCCGCGAAACAGGAAGCTAGGAAGAATTCATTCGAAATATCAGAAGGTGAAATCGCTGAGAGCAGCCGAGGCTACGCGGCATTCTTCGTGGAATCTAAGATTTTAATCGCGACGCCAGGCGTCGCCCGGGAAGACCAGTGAGCGCGCGGAAGTTTCGAAAAGGAGGAAGAAAGAATGAAAGATTCAAGAAGAGAACGTGGATGTATACGGAACCGACTAAGACGGTCGTACGTAAAAAAAAAAAAAAGAGTAGAAACCCCAAAGCCGAGAACCGCATCCAACCCGTAACCCCCGTCACTAGAGAGAGAGAGAGAGAGAGAGGGACCGAGCCCAGGAGAGACGAGAGCGAGCAAGATAGAGAATCCCGTGATTGAATGGACCACGAGTCCGTTATTCGCCTACGATTCAAAAGCGCTCGGTTAGAAACAAGAGACGCGCGACCGGTCGTTAGCGACAATAGGCTTTTGTTTTTTCGTGGGCAGATGTTGGACGAAAACTTCAGGAGGCGCCGAGGGGTCCACTGGTACTAATGCCAGTAGGTACCGGTAGTAGCGGCAGCGTCGCCAAGCGTCACGATGATCCAAGCGACAACAAGCCTCCTCCCCGAGTGAAACTCCCCGAGTGAAACTCCCCGAACCATAACCCCGCTGTCTCCCGATCCCTAAAGTCACGCGGAAAGGCCGTCGCCGAATGAATCCGAAGAAAGAAGAAAAGAAAAGAATATTTCCCCACCTATGCGATACACGGAGCTCCTACCCCGTGACAGAGCCATAAAACAAAAGCCCTGTGAAAACACAGGCATACGCTTGTAACTTGGTACGAGAGATGGCGCTAGTGTCGGGCGTATACCTCGGCCGCTCTAGATATAACGCATAAAAATACAATATTGGTCGTCGAATGTAAGTTGGATTGCTTACAAATTGGTCCATACATTCGTAATGCCCGGGCGATCGGTTGCCTCTTATATATATATATCTCTCTCTCTCGTACCACCTCCACTCGTCCTTCCCTCTGACTCTCTCGCGCTAGTAGCGTCTCAGTCAGCCATTATTTGGCTCCTCGTTCGTCGCGCTGGGTAATTTCTAGCGCTTGTAGCCCGACGCTGCAATACGCGGAAGAAGCCAGACGGAAATACAGGCGACTAGGAATCTCCTGGATTCGCCGTATATTAATTTCCACCCGGGAATTGTTTCTTGATACAATATTTGACCGCGATTCCCGGCAATTTCGAGATCCATTGGAAATCCCGAAGAGATTGATAATTTGACACTTTTCGTCGATACGTGATACTTTTTTTTTTCTTCAAATTTCCAAAAAAATTATTCACCAAGCCGATCACCGCTGACGACCGACTAGGCAGAAGCTTCCTGGACCCGCTGCCTTCTCTTTCCTAGAATATAAGGATAACCCGAGGCGTTATCCTTGTTAGGACATCCGTCCTGTCAAAACGTCCAGAGGACACATCGAAACAATTGAATTACGATGATCCCCAGGGCGAACCCCGACCGAAACCAATAATTCCATTATCCATTAGTATTGGGTTGCGCCAATTTCCTCTTCCAGCGATCCCGTCACGATGTCTATATAAAGTATCACCTGTACGGTACATATATGCACACATGAGAAAAAAAAGCAAAAAAAAAAGCACGCAACGTAACGCGTGTGTGAAATAACTTAATTCCCAAAAAAGAAATTTCATAATTGATAAGTTTAATAAAAGTCATTAATCTCATTACGATTAATTGATCGCGTATCGCGAAATAGGGTGGTGGACGGTTTTGATTAAAATATTGACCTGACCTACGTCAATGATAAGGAATCACTGTAACGCGGTATCATCCTCAGAATTTGATAACGAGTCATTCGCGAATCAATCCCGCCGGCCGGCAATATCCGCTGTCGCTGTCCTTGTCTGACGCCCGCGAAGCCCCATAGCTCCCTCTCTCTCGCACTCACGAGCGGTATAGGAAATTTAGAAAATCGGGCCCTTCGGCCTTATCCGATCGATCGAACGTCCCCGATTCGAAATAAATATTGTACAAATTTTCATTTTCCCCATCGCCATCCAAATCGCATGCAATTGTCGAGCCAATTTTCGAAATGGTCCAGATGAATTTTCGATATCCCACAAAACATACAGCACCAGCATCTCGATCGGTCCGTTATCTCGGTACGTCGAAAAGTCCCTGGCGATAAGTTTGTTTACCTTTCTGTGACATAATCACTAATTGCGAAAGCGCAGCCAATTGCGAACGCGCACTCGACGCGGCACTTTATCCCGCGGGAACCGTTAATCAAGAACGCGTTGCGCGACGACACGTAGCGTAAGGGCGCCCGTGCATGATAGCGACACGAACTTGAAACCGGACTAGGGTGACCCTTGGAAATTAAGGGTTCAAATGAAGAAAGGGATAAGTGTCTGTAGGACTCCGCGGGGTCAAGGGTCGATCTCTGCGAGGCCCAGATCGCCGGTACAAATTTGGCCCGATCAGCGAGAGGCACTACTGACGTGGTCCATGCTCGGATGCTGACTGAAGATCCGCAGGCACCGAGAGGGCCCCGACAGGATATCAAAAGAATAGAAAGGACCCTTAGAATGGTGGGGATAATTTTTATAGAAAACCCCTACTGCCTTTTTTCTCTCTCTCTCGCTCTCTCCCTCTCCTACCAGGTAGCTCCCGTATCTTTTCTCTCTCCAGTCTTAAATCCCTTAGACTTCTCCCGAGGGGTGAGTGTTTTTTGGGTCAAACCCACGGTACCCCCCCTCCCACCTCACCCCTTCGACACTGCCAGAAAACCTACGTGATACAATGCCATTCAAGATGGCGTTGCCGTGTTTTTTAAGAAGTCCCCTCGCAGCCTATCCCGCACGAACGTTCTGGGTGACTGAGAGAACCAGCCCTTTCCCGGGGTAGCAGGGGCAGGACCTGCTGAAAAACCGTTGAGCGGCAAAAAATGGATTTGAAAAAAAAAAAGACGTCGAACCTGCCTTGGGTATTAAAAAAATATAATAACAATAAACCGGGGCAAGCTCATACATACGTCACACGTGTATTTACCACTGCCCGACTTTTTCGTAATTATTCAAAATTTTTTTCAAATTTCTATCCCCCCTTCCCGACCCGCTAAATCTCAAACCCACGATCGGAACTTTCTCGAGATCGTGTTCAGATATCGTTACCGGCTTATCTGACATGAGACCCACATGGAATAAATCAGTACAGCATACAGCCAATATAGATCGGTGTTCGATCATCGTGCTGGATCACGGGGAAGGGATGCTGGGGATCCGATCCGATCGTTTTGTACGAGTCCGAATGGGAAATCGGTATGAGATCGAAGTATAGGTATAGTGGGTAATGTCGAGGTGGGGCCAGGAGGAGAAAAGGGTATCGTGTGAACCGGGCATAAGAGTGAGAAAATCGACTGGGAACAAGTGGAAAATGTCCGACCCGCGAACAAACGGGTGAAACGAGAGTGCAGTCGGTCCCCTGGAATTTGGACGTGTTCTCGTGGAGTCTCCGAGCAAGCTGAGACTGACGAAGTGTCCGAGAAAAAGAAGCGGAGCCCGAAGGTTCGGGGGCCGGTAGTTATGAAAAATATGAAATCTCGTTCTCACGGATTCTGAATGGAAGTCCGCTCCACATGCGTATCGTGGGAGGATCTAGCTGGGTCCTTTGTGAGGCAGGACATTGTCCATTGAGAACGGCAAAACAGGTCCTAGAGTTGACCTGTACCTCCTTTTGAGTCAGCTTTAGAAAAACCCCTTTACCCGATTTTTGATCAAAATAAATCATATAGGTATACAGTTATGTGGCTCCAGGTGGTTCAACAGCCGGACACATGGATCCCATTCGGTTGGGTTGCTTTCATCGAGAACCTTGTCTCCCGCGTGCACGAAACACATAATTGCTCCTGGGACGAGTCGCGGTATAAGTGTATAGGGATAAATGGAGTTAGGCGAGTTCGACTTTAGGGAGTTACGGTCGATCCGCGAGTTCAAGGGTTTTTTTTTTTTTTTTTTTTTTTTTTTTTTTTTTTTTTCTACAAATATACCCTTTATCTATGCTGTTTGGTTTTGGGTCCCGAAGACGTGAAGTGGTTCACGGAAATGATGAGGTGGAGTAGATAATTTTTTTTTTTTTTTGAAAAATTAATTTTTTTCTCTTCGTGTGCAAGAGCGTCCTTGGCCGTACAGAAGGAGACTCGAGTAGACGGGGAATCTGGAAGCTGGATGCTTTGTGTTGTCCGGCACATCGGTAGCGCCGCACATTGGTTAATTAGAAACTTCTATGTCGGCTTGTTACATTATTCAAAGCGCCCGCCGCGGAACTGAGTTGTGTTCACGGTGCAAAACAGCAAATACAAACTTTTGACAACGCTCGAAGTGCTGAACCGTGTAGACGTGAAATAATTAACGAATTCCGAAAATTTTCACGAAACGTCTAGTTATTTAAGTATTGCGCGGGGGGCTAATTTTTTTTTTGGATTTTCAAAAATTACAACCCCGTGACCGGTACTTGGTAAAAATAGGAAAAATTGCAGGTGGATGAAAATTTTGAAAAAAAAAAAAATTTCATACAAATGTACGAATATTTTTTTTTCATTTCCTAAAACAGGTATTCAATCTATATTTTTTTTATTCAGTCGCACGAGTCTCCCTTACCAATATAACAGAGAGACTGTCGTTCGCCACGCTTGGTCACGTTCGAATTCCTCCATGAAAGCTGAGGGCCCAAGATTCTAGCAGGGAGTCAGTAGTCGTTGTGTAGCTATGACCCCCCCAGTCCCAATAAGATTACACGAAATTCATTCCGCCCGATGAATTTGTCGCTCAAGGATTCTACGCTTGCATTAGAAGAAAATTACAAAGTGATACGCTCCTGAAACACGGTCAACGGAGCATTCAGTCCATGGGAGTAAATGCCTGAGAATTAGATTTTAAATATAAATTGTAGTATTCGAATAAAAAAAAAATTCAAAATTTCGATAACGAGGAGAAAATTTATCCAGCACCCCATCAAGACCCCCTGCGAACCGGTCCTGGTCCCCCGTTACGATTGGTCCATTTCTGTGCAATGAAAGGTGCGACACAGTGGCGCCCCCCTTTCGCCACTGTTTTTTAGGCGAGAGAAAAATTTTCAAAAAACCGTCCCGTTGCGCTATTCTTACGTCTCGACCAATGAGACTCTCATAAGGCCCACCGGTAGGGGTGGGGCCCCGTTCAATTGTTCCGTCGAATCGGCCACGCCGCTTTCTGGGCCAAACTTCTTTTTTTTTTTTACCGACCGGGTCAGCCTCGCAATGGCCGGACGTGATTCCCTAAATGTCGCGGCGGCTGCGGCTCGCTTTTATTTTGCGTTTCTTAAGTCTTACGTTAAAGCAAATATCCTGGACTGACTTGCTCCGGCCGATCGCGTTGAAAATCGTCACTTCCCTTTCCGGTCTCTAGGAGTCAAAGGCCGGTCCTCGCGATCGGAGACATTCCACGGCAATCCCAATACAAGGCCTCGGACCGATCAGACCCAGTGCCCTAAGGCCGAATTTCTAATAAAATCCCAAAATCAAACAAAAAAATAGCTAAAAAGATTTTTTTATAAAAAAAAATCAAATTCATAAAAACCCATCTCGAAAAAATGTTCTCCTTAAAAAAGTTACCTCCACCACAGCGCCCGGATTAAAAATACATAAAAAAAATAAAAAAAAAAAAAGGAAAAGTGATCCAAAGTAACAAGACGCCAATGAAAATACAAGAAACTCTAAAAACAGTCAGGGCCTTCCCTATTCCCCTGAACTTGGTCCAGGCGATATTAATAGAGACGCGGCTTAAAGCCTATAGGACGTATACCTATATACACGGGTGCATCCCAATGCTTAGAATCAAGCACGTAACTACACTGCACGTATGTATACATTAGGAAGAAGAACCCTCCACACGTGTTGAGCGCGTGTCGTCGTCCCTAGGAAAGTGAGAGATAAATTTCTTGTACCGAAGTACGCGGGTAAGAGAGAGATGGAAGCACGAAAGAGTCCCATGATGCACCTTGCTGACCGAGAATTGAAAGTGACCCCTGGTCAGGTCTTGCCGAGGTCGCAGGTAGACAAGAAGGGCGAAGCCAAGCAGCCGAACGGGGGAATCGACCCCGGTAAAGCGACGGTACGACAAAGCGCATAATGCGAGTAGATTATTGTCTGAAAGGTGTTCGCACCTTCGAAGAAGGGTCCTGGACAATGACCGACAATCGCCGACAATGCCCGAAGGAAACCGACACTGCAAACAACATAAGTTTCACTGTCCCCATAAACTGGACGCACTTATTGACGTCAGTGCCCTGACCGCCATTCTCTGTCTTTTATAACAGCATTTAGTACCAGCACGTATTTTGTACATTGTGAATCCATAATAATATCAAGTGTAAGCCGGCCGACCGAGCGTCCTTGTAAACTCGTAAAGGCCCCAATGCGCCGGGTAAGCTAAAAATGTACTAGGTACAGTATTATCCTTTGTTTATATTTCTCCTACTTTGATAGGTTCGGTCGCCAGACTTTAATCCCTTTTCGAGGTATACTTCGCGCGGCGGCCAATAACACCTCCGACTCGGCTAGAGTTCCTACGACGAGCCTGATGACGTCGTATTTCAGACGAAATTGCCCGCCGGCAGATTGGATGGACGATATACAACCTCGCGCCGGAAGGAAGTGTGCAGGAAGGTGATGAAAGGTTAGAGGAAAAGTCCGTTGCAGCGTGGAAGATTTCGCGTTGGGGAAAAAGTTTTGGCGATGAGGCAAAGTGAAGTGAAAGAATATTCGAACGAGTGAGAGCCCTGCGAAAGAGTTCGAATTTTTGCGTTTACGCCGACGGGACTTGGTTTTGAGGTTAGGGAGAACGTCAGTGGGTAGACGGTATAAATAAACACGACTTCCAGAGTCTCGACTGATTTACCGTAATGATTAATTGGACCTTTGTGGATTGTGTTACGATGAACTATTAAACGGAATAATCCGAGTGTACCTGGATTACCGAATCTGAAAGCAGTTCGCGCGGCGTTAAGGGGTCGGCCGAAGTTACGGATTGACGGAGCTTTGGAAATTTGTGTATGAAATTTATTTTTTTTTTCTATTCAAAATTCATTTTAATCCAAAAATAATGTATTATTGTGCGACTGTAATTCGTCTTGCTTTACTATTTTCTTTTTCTATAACTTCTCTTGAAATTCTATTTCCTTCACTTTCCCTTTGCTTCGCGACGACTCGAAAGCAATTTATTCTCCGAGACAATAAAAAGTCGCGAATGGCACTCGTGATCCATTTCTCTGAAAAACCCGTTATTTCCGCCCGTATTGTCCGAACGGGCTTCCAGGTCACCTTTAGTTCCTTAGGCCGTGCGTTAATTAATATAATTACTGTATTATACCGGCTGGGACAGAGACACGTGTGTACGACTGCTACCTGATCATGAGATTCGCTGCTGAATAATATTTATTGTACCGTTGAACGCGGAGAAAAGAAAAAAAAACTATTCAAATAGCTAACAAAAGCAATCTGTAATCGCTTGCGATGTAATTTTACAATCGATCCCTAAAGTTACTGTACGCAAGACAAATATTGCTTGAAGATGCCAGTCGGAGACAAGAAGACAGAAAATTGAGGGAACAAATTCCCGGCCAGTAGTGAACGTAAACGTAGGATCCGACGGGTGGCAAGTGGCGCCATCTACCCGGTGGTTAGAGAATCACTAGGCATTACGTTACTAAGCATTGAAATATTTCAGTGCTATTTACAAAATTACTTTCTTTCCTGTCTCACCTCCTCTGCACTAACCCCTGGCACCATGAGAAATGGAGAACAGTCAGGGGGCACGTATCACCGGTTTAAATGCTTCGGCAAACTCGGAAGGCATCGCGACGTCCCACTGATGTCCCGGAACGGAAATGATATTTTTGGCGTTGCCGAGTAGGATTTTTTGAAGAGAAAAAAAAAAACATCTCACATCCGTACGAGTTTTCTCAAGGATCCCTCGAGCGACGAATAATTAAGAGATCCACGAAATTTCACTTATTTATTAAAAACCAAAAAGAAAAATGTGTTACTCATTTCTTTTCGAAAACCAACATTTTTCGTTCCAATATTTCGACGCATCGACCAAAAATTTCTTAAACTTTTCTTTTCTCTCGTTCTCGCGCACACGACGTCTCGTCTTACCTGGGCGCGTGCTGGACCCTTGGTAAGATGAAAAAAAAAATAAAAGGAAAAAGGGTACGCCACGCGCCTCAGCGCCCTAAGGTTAATCTAAGAAATCAAATCAAAGTAGTTTTTTGCCGCAGCGCCGCTTAAAGCCTCGGAGCCTCGAGTACAAGAAGGGGTTCCGACGGGTCGCATCAAAGACAATGTTTAACAGATAGCACGCATGTGCTACGCACGTGCCGACAGGGTGGAGCGTAAAATGCACTTTGTTTACTAAATAACATCCCTGAAGTACCTTGCATGCACTTGTGAAATTATTCGACACCGCGTACATACCTAATCGAGAGTAGCAGTCTGGAGGGAAGCAAAGAATCATAGATCACTAATAAAACGTGTAATTTTTCAGAATTTTCAATCGCAGTCGTGAAAAATAATTTTTTTCAAAAATATATATATATACTTATCACTCGTATATATGTATAAAAAGGAAAAATATGGTACAAGTCCAGCCAAGGCCTCTGATCGAATTCCTATCATCGAGGACATTTATTGTCTGCGTAATTGTGTGCTGGCTGTATTATGGCTGACGCCGTAACTATCCGAACAGACGTCGAATGCCAAAGTTTGCGTTATGAAATGGCGTTCATTGTTTTGCGAGAGGCGCAGCGACAGGAGCAGCTTGTTGCGAGGAGAAAAATGACTGAGGCGAAATCCGCGTCCGATTCACACGCGTCTTGTCGGTAAATGCGGTGGTTAAGTGAGTGAATATTTATTCACTGGCGTATCGGGCAGGACGTTTAGGATTTCTTTTGACTTCCGTGCGGGACATTAGAAAGACATACATAGGACATTGTCTTGGGAGGGACAGTCAAGAGTCATTGCATGGAGACGGCTGCGCCGATGGCGGAAAAAAAAACCAGAAAGAGAATAGAAAGAGACGGTCTTTTCTAGTGAATCGGAGATTGAAATTTGAAAAAAAAAAAAAGATTGTAAAAATTTGATTAAAAAAAAATCACCTTGAATCAGAGTCCATTTGAAAAATCCACCCCCTGGATCTTCCTGAATCCACAAAACGTGTACCGTAAAGAAAATGCGATTTTTTTTTTGGAAATTAAATTTCTTAGGTATCCTTGCACTTTCATTAAAAATTTCGAATTTTAGATTTTACACTTAATTAATTATAGTGTCGAAGGTCGCGAAAGGAAACTTTTGAATGGTTCCTACTGCGTACTTGTTTGATTGGTATATATCTGGGTAGTGAATTTTTTAAAAAATTTTTATTTTTTTTTTTTCAAAATCCTAATTTAATTTCGTTCACACTTGAAATAACATCGCGGAGGACACTTGGGCCGCGCCTAATGTTAATTGTATTACGTTATCGCGTACTGTTACCAATTGACCGATACCAGGTAGCGCGATGATATAACGGGTGTCCGCGAATCATCTAAGGGAGTCTCAGATGGGTCGAGAGTCGAGATAGGGAATTTTATCGAAGAATTCCGGTATCTTTTCGCGACGGCGTCATCGCGCGAACTAAAGAATATCGCAGTTGTAATTAAGAAAACGGAGCAGCAGTGGCGAGGGGGTGAGGAAGGGAGGTTCTTCGGGGGGGGGTGGCACGGGGGTGGAAAAGTCTCTGAAAAAGGCGCGCATGACAATGCGGACCCCCCTTCGGTTCCTCCCCTAGCGCCCGCAGGACCCCTAACCCCCTCTCAAGGGCACCCCATTCGGGATGGGGGTGTTAGAGACTAATTAAAAATTCTACCGGCAAACCCACCCTCCGCCAAGACGCCACGGCCATCCCCTCCCCACGCGCCCCTTTCTTCAACATTTTCTTTTCTCCCGCGAACGCGAGCGGGACGCTTCTCTGCGTCTTTTCAACAATCCTGATTCTTCTTTTATTTACTACATTTCGGAAATGCTCCGCTTGCTCTTTTAATCCCGATCCGTATCATCGCGTCAAGTAACACTTTTGATAAGAAAATTTTCTTATCGATACCCATGACTCCAATTTAATTTTTCGGGCTACCCGCTCGATTAGCAAATAGTGCAAAAAGTATAGTAAAAATTATATAGTTCCAGACTATAATAGTGAATACAGTGTCACGTGCTACGGTTTACCTGTAATCGTTAATTAAATTTGTTAATTTGTTGATTGTAAAAATTTTGAAAAATCTTCGTCGAACAGAAATATAAAAGATATGCAAAGAGCTGCTTGCTGTTGGATCGAATAACTTGAACGTTCAGGATAGCCGATTTTACTGAATCAGTGAATAGATCATTAACGTAAACGACTGACAGATCAATTTGAATCAAAGTGTAACGGTATCAATTAATTAATGTCAATTAAATTCTGTAACGTTGCTCGGAAACATAAATAATCGCACGTATATTGACGTTAAGCACAATCGAAGCGCCAGTGGATACACGGGCTGTTCCTTCAATAAATAAAATAACAAATAGCAATCGACCGTTTGTAATTACAGAATACAAAATACTATATCGTTAACAATATATATAAATAAACATTGAAAATTTATTGAAACCGATAATTATCCATAAAACCTTAAAGATCAATGAACCCGCACGACAAATAGACGCGATTTATACTTTTCTTGTATTACAACGATATCTTATCAAGTTTTCAATGATCATCGAGTATCAGTCGCTTCTAATATACATTCCTCACAGCCAGTATACGATTCGTTCGCGCGCAGTCGGGTACCGCGACAATCCGATACCGCCCAAAGAAGATCATTCCCACCGTACCAAAGTCTCAAAAGTCATGGAAGGAATCGAATAAAATATTAAAAAAAAAAAAAATTATAAAGATAAAAAAAAAAGAATAAGTCATCGACACTCACCTTGCGCGATTCTAACAGCAGGCATTTTGATCCTCATGATGAAAGTCTCGATCGTTACCGACGACACTCAATTTACAAGGAGAGTAAAACTCGAAAATTTTTTGTTTTTCAACAATTCCCGTGTGTCGAAAATTTTTTCCCGCGGATTTCACGGGAAATAATCACTGGCGGCCCGCGAACGGGGGATTTGAAATTCTCGTTAAGATTTAACGTAGAACAAAATAAAAGAAAAAAATTAATTCTTCCGCGATCGTTGTCGCGTCACCTTCCTTTCGTCTCTTCGTGTTTCCGGATCCGCCTGGATATCCCGTGGGATTCACCACGTATTTCGTTAATCTCGTCACCATTCGTGCGGATCACTTGTTTCTGTACTTTGGCGAATGAATTTTTACGAAAATTCCTCTCTGCCTCTCAAAAATCGCGTCGAGGACGTGACGCTTTTCCTTTTTTTTTTCTAAAATATATATATATATCCGCATGCATATATACATACACCGAAGTAATAATTATCGTAAGTTCCTTGCCGAGCTCTTCGTCAAATGGGCAGCATAGCTGGGCGCGTGTCCGTGTCACGCGCTTTTGTTTTTCACCTTAGCCGTCCTTGTCGAAGAAATGTTGTACGATCGGTCTGGGCCTCGAGAAGAAAATTTCTCGTGTTTGTGAATAAATAAACGGCAACTGCCCAGAGACACGATTACAGTCGTACGTCGTCCGTTCGACTCGTCAGCGATTTCTTCGATCTTCCGCGAAGGATCCTGTCAAACGTTCAGCCTTCTCGTGTTTGACATTCGGAATTTTCCCCTCTGTATCGCGACACAGTAACAAACTTTGGACACTGGTTATTCTCACTGTTATATCGTGTCAACTTTTCGATCCTCGTTCTTCACGTCCGAATGACTCGTGGACAGCGGACGAGACTCCGAGCAAGTTTTCCCGTGAAGGTTAACCGCGTTGACAGTTTCGTATTTTCGTCGGGCGACGCAGGCCTTTTGGTAGGCTTGAAAAAACAATGCCAAAAAAACAGCATACAGCCCATCCACACTTTCCTGACACTTTTGTACGCGAACACGAGTATAATTTTGTAGTCCTCAAGGAACACACGTAAACTCCCGACAGAGACACGTTTCTTCAGCCGACAGCGATATCATTAAAACGACGACACGTCGTACGAACGCGAAACAAAGTAAAAGCACAACGAGCACCGTACGAACGATTAAGGATTATTGCGCGAGGACGTGCTTGTCATTCGAAGAAAAATAAAAAAATAAACATTGTCCTTTTCACAAAACGCGTGCAACACCGAATCGTCTCTTCTCCGCGAAATACAACAGGAACCACCGATCCTTCCTTCCTTATCCTCCTGATCCAGGCCGTGTCGCTGGATCAACTCGTGCTGGTTGTGTCGGATGCTGCTGGCGTGGACCAGCGATGTTGGTCCAGCATGGGTCGTATCTCTGAGTGGACTGTGCCGGACGTGCGCCTAGTCGTGGCGTTCGGGACCTGGTGTCGGGCACTGCGCTCACTTCGGACGCGTTCGGTTCACCTCGGCAGGCCGGACACCCCACACGTCGTGGGGTAGTTTTCACCCCCGGGGTGGGGGTAACGTCTGCAAGGGAGAGAATTTTCGGGGGAGTCCCCGTACCACGTTCACTGGGGGATGAAACCTTCTCTCCGTCGAAAAGGGAGGCTAGTAGCATGGACGCTGCTGGTGCGTCGGTAGTGGTGGAAAGATACGGCGGACGTGTTGGTGGCTCTGTGGCTATCACGTACGTCGCCGGGCGGCTCTGGTGTTCGTGCGGCGGGGCGAGGGGGGGGTCGAATCGTGAGGGTGGACGAGGAGCGACGTGCTCGGGCTGAGCGCGGGTGCGACTGAGAGGGAGATAGTGATTGGTGCTCGATGGTGGGGGAAGGGTGGGGGACGACGAGAGGAGACGAGGGGAGGCCGACGTAGCGGGCACGGGGCGGGCGGCGGGGATCAGGGAGCGAGGAGAAGAGGATGAGGCGGTCGGAGTGGGGGGCTCGGGAGGACTTTGTAAACGCTTGGAGGGAATAGGAGACACTCGCGGGATCTGGATGGACTCTACTTGCTTTTCGGAGTTTACTACCCCGTAGTGGTACGTTTTATTTTCTTTTTTCGAAGCGGCCGGGGCGGGCACCGATGCTGGTACTTTTGAACTTTACTTCGACGTCGACCGTTGACGCTACGCGGATGTCAATCCCGCTCGGACGATTTTCGGGATAATTAATGCGCGCTCGAGTTGTGCCGTCGTGACGTCCGCAGATGCTTCTACACGTACAATATTTATAGATCGGTACACTGTAATTGAGCGTCACATGACTCCTTTTCTTTTTTCTGTTTGTCTTATCGACTGTTTGATTTGAGTCTTGTCGGCGCACTTGGCCAGACCGACGTCTACTTGCCGGATTAATGCGAACGAATTTTTTTTTCTCTTCTTGCTTGCTCTGGGATGGACTGCCGTAATTATTTGGTATTTTTTAACGGTGAAGTTTTTTTGGAAAATTTACACAGTCGCGCAATACCTGCTTGTTCACTCGATTAATTAAGGCGACACAGTGCGATAAAGGTTGAAGGATGTAAATTTTGAAAAGTTTTTAGTAAAAAATTAATGTTTGAATTTTTTTATCGTCGTATATGATTTCTTTTTAGCAGGATCTCTGTCAGGGCCCATAAGGCCCATAACGCGAGGGGAGGCTAGAAATATTTTTCCCAGACTCGTGGGACCTCTCTTGGTGTCTGAAGTGACTTTTAACAATCCTTGAAAAATTATCTCTTGCGGTCTGCTCTCTACCACGCTCTATAACGTGAACGTCATTTAGGTATAGCCTGGACAGTGTATCCCGGACCTGTCCAATATCTTCAACGGCCAATCTTCTTCTTCTTCCTCCTCCTCCTCTTATTCCGAGACATTTAAGGCCCAGGAAAAGTCGGACCTTTCGGGAGCCTCCTCCGTCCTATACGGAAAACAGGGAACTGACCTTCGGGACCTATTTGTCTCACGATACGATCTTTCTCGCGACGGGATCGAACTTTCCAATCGGTTTTGCAATTATTCCAGACGCTGCTCACCTGACGCTTCGCTTAGCCCAGTTTCACCATATATCACGGACAGAATGACACGAACGAACATCAACAAACCAATTAATAATCAGTCGTAAGAAAGAAATACAGATACGTGTCATTTAACCTTATCGTTACGAATTCATCAATTTACTTAATTCAACCAAAATTCGACCACCCCCCCACGACTCCGCATAGCAACTCAACACGGTCTGAGCAGGAATTAATCGAATTTCGAAAAAAAAAAATCGCTGTTACTACATGGCTATATGAAGTAAATTTTATATAAAAAAAAAAAATTTCTATTCTCAAAATTAATTCGAGTGCAAAATTTAAGCTTGGCTTAAAAATACGTAAAATTTTTATTTTGACTATTTAGAACTGTCAAAAAATTTTTTTTTTAATTTTTGACCATTTTTCCATTCCTCGACAATCTCAAAGAATAACATTTTCAGTAGGCGATCGAATCCAAAACGTCACTTCCCAAACTCGAACGAACCCCAGAAGCAAGATACGTGTAACGAAGGGGCTGCCCTCCCCAAACTGGAGTCATCCTCCTTCTCTCCGCGTTAATTCCGGACACCCGTTATGGGGAGACAAACGTCCAAAGGGTGAAAAAACTGAGCGTGGACCATCTTGGTGACGATGCCCTCGCCAGCATCTCCCCTGCCCTAACAACGCATCCTGTTCGGGGTTTTAAAGATTATTTTTACTTCGGGGCAAAAAAGATCTGTCTGGCGACTCCGAGACGAACACATGTGTGCGACGCGGTGCGTTGCGGCGCATTGCGTCGTCTTCACCAGCGTCCAGCGAGCGTCGACCGTAACGTCGTGGGAGTTTATCAACTGTTACTTCTTGGGGGTACCAACACGATAAAATCAAATGTCACAGGCTGACTGTGACTTTATTTTTCGGATTTGGGCTGCCACCGAGGAAAATTAACCCGACCCAACCTAACCTGTCTGGCAAAAATTTATTCTCTAATTCAATAAGTCCATTGCCCAGTCGTTCCTTATGTTCTTTATGTTGGCACGACTGGTCATTCTTCTTCGCTTATTGGCACATTTACCAAACGCTCAAAATGTCGGTTTGGAAGGTCGAATACGTAAAGGTTGATTCGCTCGAGTCACTACGTGAGTCGTGAGGCAACTGACGTTTGGTCTGTTTACTGATTTCACGTGATATATAGGTATACACTGTATAATATATATATAACTAAATAATATTATGAATAATAAAGGACGAGGAATAAATATTTTGTTAATTGGAACGTATAGGGAAATTTTTGTAAATTGGAAAAAAAAATAAATTTTGACTGGCAGTCAGTCGTAATTTCTTTCTTTCCTAGACAGTACTCGTGTACTAAACCATACTCGTGTATGGTACCGAGTGCATCGCACGCATGGGAAATGCGTATGGAGCGCACGGTGAGAAAGTTTGAGGTTATGAAAATGAAAAAAGTTGAACTGTCCGTTCGTGGCTACGCCTATGTAGCATGTGTGCTCCTGAAGAGACAGATACCAAATATAACCAGAGACAGACCCCTTGCCAAGGGTGTTTAGAAATTTGGACCTTCCTTAGCGTAAGGGTTGACGTGGTCCTGTGTCCTTGGATAGTCAAACGCTTTTACAGAATCTCGTTATCCTTTACACTCGCGTTTTTTTCTTTTGGATTTTGAAACAAGACATTTTTCGGATTTCCGATTGGACACGTGAAAACCAAAAAAATTTTTGAAAATAATATTTTATTCAGTATGTCCATTACCTTCTAGAATGTAATTATCAATGATTTAACGATCTATAAATTATGTACAAGCAGGTTCAGTTCTCACTGGGATTAAATTAATCTGCATACCCAGTCGGGTCCTTCTGGTTTTAACTTGAAGGATCCACTCGGCGGCCGTCCGAAGTTTTTTCCCATGTCCATTTTTGCATAAAAAAATTCTCACCGTCATACTTTCGCACGACCCCTTGCGGGTCCCTAGGGAATAAAAAAATATGATTCCTGGGGGTTACCTCGTGTACCGTATAGGTGCGTGCTAGGTGGATTCTAAGACCCGTGGCGTACAGGCTGCGTGAGTACCCAGTGGGACCCGTGGGTTTTTTTATGGGGCCCTTGCATCAAGAGAGGGGAAAAGGAGGGGAGGTAAGAGGGTCCCCGGAGAGGGGATACGCACGCACCGGAACTTCCAGACGTAAACGGAAACACCTTGTATAAAAAAAGAGAAATAAAAAAAAGGAGAGCTTACGGTACCCCAAGTGGCACAGATTCTCTTGGCGGAGCGGCGGAAGGCCGAGGGCGGGTGAAAAAAATGATTTAGAAAAAAAAGAAAAAAAAAACTTGAAATACTGCTAGGTTGTTAGCTCGCTCACTGCCCGAGGGCTGTTTACCCTCCCCACGTAAGTTTAACGTGAGGTTTGGGTTTCCCCTGATTATTGAAAAAATCGCTGTCGCTTTGGGAAACGTGAGAAAATTGAAAAATATTCCAACGGACCAGGGGTGGTGATTTTTTGAAAAATTTGTTAAAAATTCTTTTTCACTTATCGATTTGCCAAAAATTTATCGGCCCCGTTGCTACCGGTTCGAAATCGATTCGTATCGATCGGATACCCCGGGCATTCAGCTTATCTTGCTCTATCTTCACGGGGTAAGAGTCTCCCCTTTCATTCCTCAAGGATTTCATTCAAGTTCTTCGGGAAGGTCGACCTACGCATTATGGTAGTATGGCCGAGATCTTAAATCGGGAGGGGGAGGGGAAGCGGGGGGGGGGGTTAAGC
>NW_014332892.1:3062380-3067466 GCF_000341935.2 Cephus cinctus | reverse complement strand
GGGGGGGGGGGGGGAGGGGGGGGGGGGGGTTAAGCCGTTACCCCGTGAATGCAAGACCTCGTGGGTCTTATGGGGCCCTATACTCGTCTCTCTTTTTCTCTCCGGGCTGCGTCAGCATCGCCACCACCCTGGGCATCATCTTAGCCGCCCCTTCCGCAGCGGCAGATGGCCAGCTAAGGGGTAAGAAAAAAATGGGAAAAGGGAGATGAAAAAAAGACGGTTTATAAAAAGCGATTGAAAAACGGTACCGGGGGTAACAGGGTGATCCTTGGCGGACCACGTGTGTTCTTAAATTCGTGAGAGACCATCCTGGAGGATGGACCATGGACCATAGAGCGAGGAAAGCATTTCTTGGGACCTTTGATCGAATTTCGGGCATTGTCCTTGGAACTTTTTTTTTTATCAGGACCAATCCCCACGGGAATTCCTACGTCCACCGGATGAATTTTTGAATTTCGCGAGACGGATTTTTGGGGATGTACGCTGCGTGGGGATATTTTTTTTTATTGGTACTTAAGGGTGGTTTTTGACATTTGGCTGGGGGTAGGGGATTATTGGGCCGATATAGGGGGTTAGTAGGGCTAGTTGGGTGGGAATATTTATTTGACTAATATTAAGGCCCAATTCACTTATCTACTTTTTGGGCTTCGGAAATAATTTTCTCTTTGTTATCTCGTCGGCAGCATCTTTTCGCGTAACTGTAAAGAAGCCTTCGCCTACGACTATCCTGGATCTCGGATGACCCGGGGATGGATCCAGGTAGAAAAATCGAAATTCATAAAAAAAAAAAAAAAGAAAAAGCGAAGAGGATACCGTCTCAGGACGCAGACCAGCTGACCAACCGTGGGAAGTCGTGATCCTGGCCCTTTTCTTCCAAGGGATTCGAGAAAATTGCTTTTAAATTGGCGAACCCTTATACCCGGTGGAAGCACTGGACAGGTATCAGTCACTGGTCCATTTCCGGGACCCGTGAAATTATCTCATTATATCTTGTGCTTCCGTTGATATGCGATAATTAAACTAGTATTAATTTGAAAATAGAATTTTTTTTTGTATTTTCGAAAAAATATATTCAAAATTTGATTTATCCTCATTTTCTTTTTCGTATAAGATTTATTGATGCTTTTGAAAATTTTTCTTTTACCTATTACCACGGTAATTTTATTTCGAAATTTTTTTGGATTTTTGTAACGTTCATTTGGGGAACTGTTCGCGTGGTCGAAATTAAAAAAAAATTTCAATCCTACTTCCTACTGCTTATCGGTGTCTGGAGAATCGAGAGAGTTTTATCGTCGGACATTTTGAAGGGAAGCAATGCATTTTTCGCCAGTTTAAAAATAGGTGGACGCTACCGCGAACTGGCCAGGGGTCAGTAACACTCCGTGGCGGTGGCAAAAATAGCTGGTAAAACGGAAAAATAATTTTGCCAGAGGAGAGAAATTTAAAATATGCGACGGCCTCCGCGCGATCTATCTTCGCGCAGCGTCCATTTCTTTCTTTGGTCCATTATCGAAAATAATTTTGTACGCGATCCGGTACCAAGATTCGGCAGTGGTCCAGCATCCATAAAATCCGATCCGTAAGAATTCCTTAGTAATCCATAATAAAGCAAAGTACACAATACGTAGATATATAGTGTGTATGAAATTTTTAAATTTTTCACTTACACCAACCCACGTCCAAAATCTTTTCGTTTTTCAACCTAAGGACGTATCTGTATTGAGAGTCTAACCGCGCGAAAGAAATCCAAAAAAAAAGATGCCCTTTTTCCCTTTTCCTTTTTCTACTTACCAAAAGACACGTTGCCACTATCCTTTTCTACCTCTGTAATTTTTCGACCCCCAAAATCGAAAATCGTCCTCGGTTACGCGGTCCGAATCTGCAGAGTCAGTTCTGGCAGATTTTTCACGGTACCGATCTTTTGTCAAGAGCCGCTGCCCGCTTGTCATATTTGCCTATGATGAACGATTTTACCAAAAGGACGCAACAACAAACAGATTTTCGGGGATGACGAACGCATTTCATTCATGTCCATCTTGTGCAATGCATTTCGCCGATTCTCTTGATTATGACCGGTTGGCTTGTTACCGATCGATTTTGCAAAATCGTGCGAAAGTCCAGCAGTATTTTGAAAATGGAACAGAAATCAAAATCCCAGTCAATCTTTACGAAAATCCCGAAAAAAAAATATATAAAATTTTCCAAAAAAAATTTCAAAATTAAATTTATAAATTTCATCCCCTTCCGGCGTCCGTTGGACCAGCTTTGGGCAGACCAGATAAAGAGACGAGAGAAAGAATAAGGTAAAAGACGTAAAAAAAACAAGATGACTTTCCACGTAGCGACGTCCGTCGCCCCAGGCGTCCCGGATGTATCAGGAGCAGATTCTGACAAATCGCCCAAGATAAATTTGGAGATTCCAAGTCCGATGGGTCCCCCCGTGAAAAAAGCCAGTCGGGCATGTACCCCTGCATTGGGCCTTAAAGCCTCGCGGCAGTTAATCGTTTTACAAGGCCCAGCCCGTATACGCGTGAGCATCCTGACCCGAGGGCCTTACGGCGTGGACCCAGACGTCGACCCAAGGAAACTACGTGAACCTTGCGAAATTTTCGTTTACACAGCCGCGCGCAACGCTCCGCCAGCTTTGCGCCCGTATCAAAACTTTAATTGAATTTTCGACCGGAGCTAAGGAGAAGAGATTAGGATCTCCCTTATAGGCAGAGATCACCTTCTGGTCCAGATCCTTCTTCTCAAACATTACCATCGACATCCTTAACCTCATTTCCCACTCCAAAAACCATACCAAATTTTTTTTTCCACCCAAATTCACCCTTTTCTACTATTTCGAAATATCTCAAATTTGACTATAATTTTTTTCCCTTTTTTTATAACAGCCAATTTTCATTATCATTATTCCACAATAGTCTATACGTATGACTAATTACGACGGATAATGAATCACTCAGCTCCAAAGGTCACCACTGATACGGTGACCTTCTTTACCAGAAACCTACATTTATATTTGCATAATTGACACTTTGCTATACCTATCCCATGACTCCTCCGTTCATGAGGGTTAGATCGAATGTATCTTGTCGCTCCTCACCTGTCCCACGCGATGCGGGTCCTCGTGGTGCAACTGACCATAGGTACAGTCTAGGTTAAAAAAAAAGAGGGAAAAAATTCTGAAATCAGGGAAAATTATCCGGGGACTTCACAAGCTTGTATTATTACGTATTCAGGACGGACATACGTATATATACCGTATTAAAGAAAAGTTTATACACCGACTGACCTCATACGTCTAAAGAGCTATACAGGTCGTTTCTAAATAAAAGATACCTGTCCACCTTACGTACCGAATGAACTATTTTCTCCCTAGACAATAGAGACTATTCAATCTATCGTCAAATGACTCGGACTCTCAGCCACGAAATTGCAAGCCCATGACTTTCTCCATTCTTCGAAAGAGGCCCACAGACACCGAACCGTATGTATGGTTTAGAATTACAGTGCGTTTCAAAAAGTGAAAATAATTTTTTTACATGTCTGTTGTAAATAAAAAATTTTTTTTCTCCTATCCAAATTTTGGATATTCCGTAGGGTGGATCTGCAGGCAAAGTGGACGATGAAAGTTTCAAAAAAAAGATGGACCAAAATGTCTATCGCGTGTTCAAAATTGCCGCCGTGGCACGAGCGAGTACAAACCTATCAGAAAATTGAATCGCGAGTTATCCTTGCTCTCTTTACCTTCGTACGGTTTTTTATCTTTTTTTTTTCTTTTGATTTTTTTCCTCGTCCACTCTTTTTTTTCTCTCTTTCCTGTTACCAGCCAGGACTGTACACTGCCCGCATGTCGGCGGAGTGACATAGGTGCGGTGAGGCCCAGAATACGTTCCGTTCGTCTCTCGGCTGCTCTGGGCCCGTGTGCTAGAAACCCCACAATGGGACACATGTCAAAACAATAGGCACACAGGTGTATTTGAAGGTAAGGAGAATCGCCGGTTGCGTCAGTGACTGTACCCCACCATTTTTTTTTTTTTTTTTTTCATTTCACATCGGTATCTTTTTTCTTTTTTATTATCATTATTCCTATTTTCATTTCGCTTTCCTGCTCGTTGACTCGCGAAACTTTCTTTTGTGTCTATATCGCTTTTGGCACCTAAAAGCTTTATGGCCGGGTAATGAATATACTTTTGTTCCATGTCGCTTTCGTGTGGATTCACTTTTCTATGGTTGGCAGCGACTGTTTGTACTACCGGATGTGAATTGTGTCTCACATAAATATACGTAATTTCGGATGGCACGTCATTGAGTACCGTATAGGTATACACCTGAAATTTTGAATTTTAAAAACTGGAGTATTTTTTTAATTTCATCACCAGTCACATTTTCCAAATACAACTTTAGTCCAAAAATACGTAGTGGAACGCATACAAAAAATTTGTTTTCAAAAAAAAAAAAAACCGCCAATACCCAAACCATTCCTACCCTTACAACTGCCCAACAATCGATCACCATTAAAAAGAAAAATTCCAAAATTTCCAAAAATCAAAAAAGAGTTAACCCTGTATCCTCCCCCACAAAAATATTCCCCAAAAAAAAAAAATAATTTTCGTCACGTACCCTCCGGTCCCGATGGACCAATCACCCCCCTCCCCCCTTAAAAAAACAACCCCCTTCCAATAGCACCCTTTCTCATAAATTCATCTTCCAAAAGTTCAATCCCAGCCTCCGCGCCTTGGAAGCTAATAAAACTAGTAGAGATTAAACGTTACCAAGGAATTCCAGAGTCTCTCCGGTTCGACATAAGCCGGGTACCATACAGTACATAGGTAGACACAAGCGAGTCTAGCTAACGTACCTACGTAACCTACGTAACGTCTAGGTACACCCATGGCACGTATGTACCTACAGGGTCGTTCAAATATGATACACGAGGTTCTCGGAGTTTCGTGAGTCGTTGAAGAATCGGTACGTTCCGTAGAGAAGAAAAGGAGTACAGAGGGGAATATCTTTTAAAGAGAGAAAGAAGGTGGGAGCATATACGGTACCTACACAGCACACGTTGCACCGTACACGTCGG
>NW_014332892.1:3057006-3062290 GCF_000341935.2 Cephus cinctus | reverse complement strand
TTCAGACGAAGTGGAGGCAGCATATATAAGAAGGGGGTCCAGAGGGGGAGAAAAATGACAATCATCGTCATTTTAATAATATGCAAAGGTATAGTCGACTTCCACGCCGGGCAAGTGTGGCCACAATGGCGTTATATAATGACAAAGACACGCCGGGGTCGGGCTGTACCTTTCGCTCGACAAAAGGCGCGGCGTAGGGTCATCCTACCGGACCGGAACATGTTTTGTCCAGCTCTGGACAAATGTCACCGATAATGTCTTAAGACGCCCATAAGTCAAAATAGAGTTTGGTGCTGGGTGCCCGGTGCTCTATACGAAAAGGCACCTTGCTCCGTGTGGAAATTGTTGTTACGGTTTGAGGGGGGGATGGTTGATTTTTTATTTAATTAAAATTTTGAGCATAATTTTGTTTTCGAAAATTTTTTTTTTTTTCTTTTTCATTCCCAAGATCTACCTACCCACCTCTACCTTCCTACGTGTCTCTATGGGCTATGCCGAGATGTATGCTGACTTGGCTCTTTGACGAAATTGACAAAAGGTCGGTACGCCTTGTGGGAGTCTCGTGTCGTTATGCAAAAATGATGGTTTGACTTTTTTTTCTTTTTCACTCCTATTATTTCTATCGGTATTTTTTGTCGCTGTCTTTTTTTCTTTTTTTTTTCTAGGATGGATGGATGTCTGGCGCAATCTTAAACGTCGATTCACACCCACGGTCACGGAATGCACGAGAGTCCAGGATGCTGGTTGGGTCTTACACGGCTGCTGGGACTGCTCGGTGGAATCTCTATAATGGAAATCGGCATTACTCGTATAATCTTCTGCATAGTCGAGACGTCCGACGGTCAAGATTGATAGATCACAGAATTGTGAAAGCATACGGGGCCATTATATTATCTGGAGTGTATTTAGGATTGGCAATGGTATTCGCGAAATTTTTTTTATACATGTGTATATCTATAGAGTGCATTTTGCAGGTGGTGGAAAATGTATTTTGGTATGGTGAAAAAAAAAATTGGGAAAAATTTTGTTGGTTCTTTAAATGAGAAATTTTGAAAAAAAATTTAACGGCACCTCGGGTGATCGGATTTCTTGTTTTTTTAATGGCATAAGGCGTGCGACTGTCCAAAAAATTTATGTAAATTAGTTCGGGCGAAAATCGTGATTGTGTAGTTTTTTTTTTTTTTTTTAGTTGTATTTATAACAGGACTCATGGGTCCTAATTGTAAGTCCCGATTGGAGATGGTGGTTCCAAAAAAAAAAAAAAAGAGACCAATAAAAATTTGTCACTCGACGTATGAAAATATCGGTCAGTCGACGAGGCGAGTTGCAGCGTCGACTTTGTAACCTGCTTAAAAATTCGGGCAATAGTTCTTCGGCGTGGCTAACATTTAAATGTATGTATTCATACGCTCGTGTATTGCTTTGACGAGAGGTGTGGTCAAAATTATTCAAACTGACCCGGACTCCTTTTTCTTCTCTCTCTCTCTCTCTCTCTTTTTTTATTATTATTATTCCTCTCGGCCCGGGACACTTTCTAGCCCCGCACGTCGCTCTACACCCACGTGGGAGACTCTTTTTTCAATTTAATAAACGGGGTTGCCGCGGCCGCCATTTTATTTATATCGCAAATTCAAATTCCACGAAATACCCGTGGCCGATATATTTGATAAATGAAAAAGTAGGAAAAAACAAGGATTTTTAGGTTTTTCAGAAAAATTAATTGAATTTCCTGAAAATTTCATTGCTATCTGATTAATCAAGATTTATCCCCTAATCGTCAAAGTTCCTACGAGAGATTTTTGTTTGAAAAAAAAAAATTTTTTTTTCTTCCTTCCGATTAAAATAATCTCGATTCGAAGTTAATTGGAATTCTGATTTCCGATGCAATTATCAAGAGTGAATAAAAAAAGGCGTAAAAGGAACTCGAGAAAATTTGGACCACATATCATTGGGATGCTGGGACCGAAGCCACGTCCTCTATGCCTAGGCATGCTTCTGAGGTAGCCGACTATGACATATGGGTAGCGCAAAAACCGCCAATGCTGATCGATTGGCTACGGTAACCACCCTTAGAGACACCCCACTGCTACCCCTCGTTGCGTTAACCATATCTAGAGCCATGGACAAGGCGAGTATGGCTGTATATAATCTATTACGAAAAAGGCGGCAATTTTGAATCCCATATTGAGCCAACCTAACAAGATTACAATAGATTTATAGATCTTCCCTATACCCCGGATCTATCAGCACCGCGGTTAAGAATTTTTCTTATAGATCTTTACTGAGATCTATATGGCATATATATCCGAAGATCGCCTAACCGATATCTCGATCTCTCGCAAGACTTCGTATCAGTACGAAGCTTTAACAGCGATCTTTCTCTTCTCGTCGATTCCTTCCACCACGTGACCGTCCAATCGATCCAAATGGACATCGATCATCGATTTATCGAATATTATTTTTGAACTCGAAATCCTTAAAGTTCATTCGATTCATTTTTAGAGTATCGATAGGAATTTCGTCGTGTATCGATTTTACATAGGAATCGATATATCGATTATTGGGTATCTATTTCGTATTCTATTCTATATACACGTATATCGAATAGGCTTTTAAATCGGCATGTTTAAGAGTCTACGACATACGGGACATATATATAATGCTCGTGAGCTCTCTAGTGTATGCTCTCGATATAGGGCAACTGTAATCTCACGGTTTCTGCACTATTCATCTGCATACTGGAGTCTGACGCTCTTTTTACGCGTCCAAACTCTCGCGGCGCTCTCGATTAGATTTATTAGAATAATTAAAACATCGTACGACGCTGAGACGTGATTTAGAATTTTTTTGAACAGTGAGTGAGATAGGGATTGAGAAAGGAGAGGATTTTAAATAAGTTTAAAAAACAGATATCACATAATTATTTCATGATCTTTGACGTATTTAGATAGGGGTTATTAAAAAAAATTTTTTTGGGGGATTTTTGTAAAATTTTGTTTTAAGTAAAAAAAAATTTTTTGTCACTATAACGCAGACACGGCTCCAGAAGATCCACTTAGCGGGAGAATAATAGAAGTAGGAAGCTAAAGAACGGCCAGGCTGAACGAACCGCGACGACGGTGGTTGATAAAAAAATTGGCAAAGCACATTATGCGAAATGACAATGTTTAATGAAAATTGCCATTCCTATTGTTACACGTCTCGGTAAGTTCGAGTCTCTCGAACGTCGGCGATTGTCGCGTTGCCGCAGCGGCTATTGCTCGCCTCGTGTAAACTTGCCCGGTTAAATCGTGACGCGGCAAAGCGGTATTCAGATTGCGCTCTTAGCGGTTTCGCGAATTTTTTTCGCGACAGGGATTTCTGTAACCACCGGTCAGAAACCAGAAGCCCGGATAAGGTCTCTGAGTGTGGATATAGAATGGACTTATTTTGGGTAAATCTGTACTCTAATGCGAATCACTTCGTAACGTGGATACTATAGATACCGATTTTCAACGTTGAACCCTTATCATGACCTATCTCAATGTTTTTTTATCTACAATCCAATTCCATCATCCGACTCGCCGAAAAGGATCGGCTAACCACTAAGGTAGGCGAGTGCATCGGTTAGATCGGTATCACAATACGGATGTATCATACGTCACGAGGTCTAAGAATGCCAGCATATAAGCAACTCTCGACTCCGGCAGCCTCTCTCCAGAAACAGTAGTGGAGATCGGTAAGAATTTCGAAGAAATCGATTTTTCAAAAGTAACCCAGCTGTCATACAAGTACACGTCGGTACGTATAAAATAAATACCGATCCTTACCGATCTTTTAGCGTAAGAAGATCGGTAATATTTTTTTGAACCGATTTTTTCTAAATTTTTTTTTTTAATTTCCCGCTGTAAATCTAAAAAAATCCACTCTCGTTCATAGCGACTGTTTAGCCTCTCGTTACAGTAACTAAATCTTTCTGGATCTCGTACAAGGATGCATCTAAACTCTGGGCCCGAACTAATGGCTACGTATACATAAGATCCAAGCAGCCAACTTAAATCCAAGTCTAAGTCAGCCAAGGCAGAGACTCTACGTACACCAGAGGAGCGCTGCCCGATCTAAGCAAAGTGAAAGTTAGATGTGTGGGCACGGGATGCGCACGAATTCATTTTTTCGGCCTCACTGCGAATTTTTTCAACCGGCAGTTCCCATGTACCTAACCTATATGGCCGGCAGTCGCGATCTCATATACCTACCTCTATCTCTATATTCCATGCCGTATAGTCTCCATACCTACATACGTACATACAGTATGTACTCCCGTAGCCTGGCTCCGTGACTTATCGACTTTGTGCCTCTGACGTGTCTCGTGTACACGGCCGCCGAACCGATTCGAAATGATAGGAAATCGAACAGAACCCGTGGGATTGGGAGCGGGAATTTTTGAAATTTTTTTTATAATCAAACCACGCGCTTTAAAATTTTCTTCGTTGCAATTTACCTTTACGGTCGGATACCGGTGAGAGGGATGACTATGATTTTTGGATTTTGCAATAAAAAAAATTTCTATCCAACTTTGACTTTGTGCTTTGTCCTTTTTGGCCACGTTTCGGGGTACCCACAGGGGCGGCGGGACTTTAGCGGGAAACAATGTAAGAGGGTGTGAGAGTATCGATCTGTATAGGAAACAATGCTTCCCGGACAAGCTAACAAATGATTTCTGTCTTATCAGGAAACGGGGAAGAATTGTTTTCGCGTTTACGGTCAGTTTTCCTCATTCGTGATAATCAGTTTTCTAAGGTTGCACAATACCTCTTTACCTGATTCTATTCTTTTGTACATAGATTGTTCCGGTATATGTACACGTTATATATATACAAAAATCAGTACTACACGACTTCGCTCCATTCCTATAACGTACAGTTATCCGTCCACGTAGCAGGCGATTAACCGTTAATGATTCCAAGTCAATTAGTTGGTTTAACTAGCTGATTACAATAATGTGATTCCACACGGTATATGTTCTGGATTATTGTCATTATGTGGAGATACGTTTCATAGTTCATAATTAAGCTCGGGAATAGCTGCAAGCGGTCTGTTCACGGTACTGAACAGAATGGCGGGTGAGATTTTCAAAATATTTGTAAAAAAAAAAATGACAAAATTTTTTGGAAAAAAATTTTTTTTAAGAATTCTAAAAAAAATTGAAAAGGGACTGTCCAGTCTTTGCGCTAGTTTTACAACCTCAGGTTTGGGACTTATCGTTGTGTAAACTGTGAACGGGGGGGGGGGGGGGGGAAAAAAA
>NW_014332892.1:3053372-3056880 GCF_000341935.2 Cephus cinctus | reverse complement strand
GGGGGGGGGGGGGGGCGTGTAAAAAAAAGAATGGATGGACGTTGTGGCGAAAGATGAAATGCTGCACTGTCCACTGGCCCACCTGTACCCTTATCTTGGCAAACAGACCGTATCCGCCTTGTGGATATGGCATTAAGGCTGGTTCATAGGTTACGGTTACTTTTTAAGGTTAAATCGACCTCAGGAATTTACTCAAGCTGCTCGACGGTCCTGATTTGATTGTAACGTGTCTTCTCGGTAGGCGAGCGGAGGCGCCTAAGCATTTAGGAATCTTCGCGAAGGAGAAAGGATCATTCTCATAGAGCGACTATCGGCCGTGCCAGTTGGCTATCCGTGTGCTATAGGATAGTCAGGAGAAAGGGAATCGTTCCTGTAGGAGCAGATAGGATGTGTCCCTGTTGTAGGGGAAAAATAATAAATCCAGGATTCTTCGGAGGGAATACAGGGTCAATTGATACGTAAGGAAATACCGATCCGTGTACCGGGGGTCAGGAGTTCGATTCCATGACCGGTTTTCAAAAATTTATTTTTTTTTTTAAAGAAAACTTTGAATCCCACTCTAAGCTGGCCTGTGACAAATTACGGATCGTTTCACGCCTATAATATGCCTTCTCACGTCGAAAACTTAGCAGATCCACAGTAAGAAGAGGCTTCGGCTGGTTTTCAGCGAGCGACAAAAGGCGCCTTAAGTCCCGGACAGTCCGTGGCAGGAATAATGCCATCCAGGATTAGGATACTGGACCACCCATCGGACGGTACAAAGAAGGGATGAAAATTGCGTAAAATCAGCGAAGTTCTCCACCATTTTTTTTTTTCATATCAAACTTTATTTCCGAGGTCAAAAAAAAAATTTTCATTTTTTATCCTATCCACATACAAAATACAAAATGAAAAAATTTTTATTTCATTAACGGCACTTTCGACTCAAGATCGCCTATGGTCCGATCCAACGTGGATAAAAGTTTCCCATGGACCTAACTGTTCCGTGCACCCGATGTTTGAGGAGATCGCATTTCGATTGAGAATCAACAACCAGACGTACAGAGAACGGAGAGTCGGAGAAGGACGCCAGATACCGAATAGTGGGTTATACAGGAATAGTGTGAGAGAGAGAGAGAGGGAACATTTTTTTCAGCAGGCTACCTCAAGAAGATAGAGAAAAAAAAGTGCGTCTACCCTAACGGATTTTGGGGTGGAAAAAGTAGCGGGGGGAGACCCAAACTTAAAAAGGGGCCTGGCACTAGACACTGGCTAAAGAGAAAAAAGAAAAAGAAAAAAGGGGGAGGCCTATAGCTGTTCCGTTCTCTATTTCCTGCTTGGCCAAAGTTCCTCTCACCTCCCCTACCTCTCTTGGTTTGTTCATCTTCTTCGGGACCCACGAGGCCTCCCCCCCCCCCTCGACCCCTCTTATCTTTACGATATTTGCAAGCATTATCTGACTGCACACACGGCCAGGGATTTCTAGCGGCCGCCTGGCGGTTCCACTCTGGCCACAACAGTCAGTTTTATCTCTGAAGAATTAATCTCGTTGGACGTCGCGACGCTGCCTAAAAGAATTTAATAGTGAGAGTACAGTCGTCGCGATGGCTTTGAGGGCAAAACAAAAAAATGGAATGAAAAAAATTTTGAATTTTCAAAATTATAAATTTCTTTGACTATTTGGGCAAATTACGAATTACTTCGTTTAATATTTTCAAAATTATTTTCATTATTTTTTTTTTTTTTTTTTTTTTTTTTTTTTTTCAAAATAATCGCTCCACTGTAAAACAACGCTTGACGAATACGATAAGCCCTTTTTCAATATGGAGAGAATGAGCGTTTCATGAGGGCTGTCCACTGCAGACTGATTACACGCGCTGATTAACCTCAAACGAATCCTATCGTCCAGTCGGTGATTTTAGAAAACAAAATTTACCACCCCTGCCCGAATTTCCTTTATACGAATACTTTTCCCCTCTGATTAACCCTTACGCTAATCACTCATACGGAAGTTCCTTGTAACCTTGATAGAGTATGAAACGCCCTGTGTCTATTCCCTGTAACGCATCTTTACACGGGTTACGTATATATAATCAACAATAGCATGTACGTTGTGTAACTATGCCGAGATAAAAAAAATTTTTTCCGAAAAAAATTTCCAATAAAAAATGACTACCTACTCAAAAGTTCGATTCCTACCGGTATAGTTATACAGTCGCGAAGATGCACTCGCGGTAAGTAGGCAGGGCCTGTTTCCCATAGCATCGGAACTTTCTCTGTCATGTCGTATGTGGTTTTTTAAGAGGGTGTTGGCATAGGTCAAGTCAGCCGAGGTCATGAGTGTCCCTAATAGAGTGTAAGATAAGAGTCAGACATAAAACGATCTGAAATGGGTTAAACCCGTAGGACGTGTAAACGCGTGAAAGAAATTTTGAAAATAATTTTTTTGACGTAAAAAAAATTTTTTTACATAAAAAATACAAATAATAATTACCTAGTATACGATACCTGAAAACATATAAAATCCTGGATTCCATATGTATACCTTCCGGAAGACAGACCATATACCTCCTATCGACGACAGGGTAGAACCCACCTTGCAGAGTAGCTGGACAATTAGCATTAATGAAATGGAGTACATACCGGGTGTCTTCGTGGAAACGGAGTAGAGATGTTAGATAAAACTATAACAGAGCATACTCGGGCGCCAGACGTTCCGGAAGCACTGGTCTTGGAATAATCAATTCGAGTGAGTACACCACGTACAAAACGGACACCGGGTATATAACGCAAAAATATATGTAAAATAAAATTTTCCCAATTAATACGAGAATTATACCCAAAATTAATATACCGTGTTTCTTTTAATTAGATACCAAAAAAAATTTTCCACGTCATCCTTAATAACGTCCACCCTGTATATCCGTGTCTAGGGAACGGGGTGACCGCCATAGAGACAAAGTTCTACCAAGACGTTCGGAAGCAGCTTTAGTTTGATCCCAAGTTTGGTTGAAACTCCATCGAGACGAGGAGGCAGCCATAACCGCAAATTTCCCATCCAATTCAAAACGTACGCCTTGTATAATGATTGAAAAAATTTTTTTTACCTTTTCGAAAAGTTAAATTTTTACATGCAACACATTTTCGTCCCCCGTCCAACCCTATGACGTTCGATCGATCGATCGATCGAAATTGGACGAACGGGTTGAAAATGGCGCAGTGCACCTGGTACCCGTTTGGCATATCGAGTCCTCCTGGTTCTGCTTTCTGCGGTGTGTGGACGCGAGGAGGATGTGAGGGCGTGAGACTCCCTGAGTGTGGGAGAGTACAAGGCGCATTGTGGATTCAGACGCTTACACGACGCCGACGCTGCTCCAAGTCTCATTTCTCGTGTGAACTGACCACATGGGTCACGTACCTATTATCATTTCCCGGGCTAAGACGAAGGAAAGAATGAAATCTAGATCGCCGGAAGCGAGTCATAATTAACGCAGAGAGGAGAGGTAAGTGAAGGGTGGCGGTCGAGGGG
>NW_014332892.1:3032383-3052649 GCF_000341935.2 Cephus cinctus | reverse complement strand
GGGGAGGTACGAGAAGAGGGGAAACGTAACAAGGACGAATATGGTTGCAAATGAGCCTGGCTGTATATATATATATTCCATATTAACCTGCCACCGTATGACCCGTTAAGGTCGTACAGTGACCAATATACCGGGTGTCAAATAAACAACGCCAAAAAATATCAAACTGCTACTCGAAACGAATAAAAGGCGTGTCGATGCGTATCGATGTAATTAAACGTTTTTAAAAAAAAAATTTTTTTCACGTATCCTTTTCAATTTTCTCACTGGGTATAAAATCAACGGCAGTATCAGGAAAGAGGCAGGTCGGTTGCCGTGCGAAATAAATAGAGAGGTGAAGACTAAGTGTGTCACCGTGTACCTCGGATCTTGATCTTCTCTCCGGTTGCTTGCAGCCGGTGAAATTGGAAGTGAGATACGGGCGAGGAGCGATCGTTAAGGTGCGTTCAGAATTTTCGAGATCCGGACGATATTTTTTGTTTTTTCAATACTTGAGACTCGTGGACTCGGCTTGTTTTTCCTCCACGATTTTATCTCGCGCGAACTCCTACGGACTTTGGTAATTCCTGTTTGGCTGCATCGTAAAGGGTTGCTCACAGTGATGTGGGCCATTCGTATATATTTTGACGATCCTGACCGAGAGGGGTTGCAGCTGTTGTTTTGTTGCGCAAGCAACCCTGCGTCATAGGGATGCATGGGGGTGTTAGACATTCGGCTGGCAGTCCATCTAAACGTCCGTCCACACGTCTGCCTACCGAAGCTTCTATAGGCTTCTATACGGATGGATATAAGCTTGAAAGGGTTCTTGTTATGCCCCGTTCACACATGTGGAACTGAATGCGTTCCTCATATATATATATATATATATATACATTTCATTATATCACCTATCCACCCCCTCAAAAATACATATGGCTGGATGGGGATACGTCATCTTGCAGCTTGCGCAATTCATGGAACCAGTTTCTCAAACACAATCGGGAGGTTTTGGCCGGAGATTAATCGATGACCCGTGTAATTTTTTTTATTTTCAATAGCAAAGTCAAAATCGTAGAAATAAGGGACGATCGTTACAATCCTTCGATATCGTCCACGTCGAACGGATTTTCTTCGAGGTCCTCGGGGTGGTTTTGTCGCCGGCGGAGAAAAGTCGTTGGTTTCGTATGCGTCAAGTCATGACGCATTATCATGGGTATATCTTACCACATAAGGGGGTAGTTCGGCATCGCGGCCAGAGGTAAGGGTGGGTACGAGGGGCTGGGTGGTGCACGAGGAAGGGTCAGAGGATGGGTTTGAAAAAATCGGGGGGCTGGAAAGCTATTAATATTTTTTCAGTCGCACCCCTATTTAGCATAGGGTTGAAAAAAAGGACCACTACCCCGTCCGTAATGCAACCCTTTGCAAACAGCATGAGAAAAAATGGTGGAACGATCCTCTGACACTGGGTCGGCCGGGGGGGCTGGGGGGGGGGCAACCGACTTCCCAGTCCGGGCATGAGATCGCGTCCACCCCTGTAGATACGAATCTACCCGGAAAACCGTGCCGGAGTGTTTCGCGCAAAAAACTTGCCCAAAAAAAAAATAGATCTGAAAACGTATCTGGTACCAGGCCTGACCAAAAAAATTTTCATGTAAATTCAGCGGCCGTCGAATTAACGTGGGGGTACAGGTGTAACTGAAAGAATTTAATCAGCCTTGTATATATATATTCACTATATATTCCTGAGCCTTTAAAGGGGGTCAGTTTGAAAATCCACCCTTGATATTCGTTTACCTTCAAATGTATTTTACTTCACGTATATATATGCGGCTGGACTTTTGATGACATCTTAAATCCTTGTCCAGGGCGTTTATCGCTGGGCAAAAACCCATTTCATCAGTTTCAACGTTAATTAATTTGAAATAATGCCATCCTTTCCGTCGGTGTCCAGATTAATTACTCCCCATGGGGATGGGTCGTCCCGGTGTGGAGCGTCTGACAAATGTTTTTTTTTTTCGCTGAATCGCCGCCGGCGCGACGCTACCGTAATCCCAGCGTCCTTCTGCCAGTCGCGTTCCGGTCAAAAGGTTACTTGTGATTTGAGCTGTAATTAAAATTAGTGTATTTAGTGGAAAAAGGAGAAGAAGAAAAAAGTAATAGTAATTGTAATGTAGTTAAAAAAAATTTTTTGGGGTCCATTCGAATTTCGGGTAAAAATTGGATGAATCTTTAGTCCCATTGGGACTGAATGGCTTTAACGTGTCATTACGCAGTGGCTACGTAATTTGACTAAGGCACCCCCCTATTGAGTATTCATATACTGGTATATATGTATATATGGGATTTCCGACGAGGATCTTTTATTGGGAAAAATCTATGAAAACCTACCGGTTTGCATATGTCAGTCACATATGGTCGAATGGTCAAAAAAGGGAGGGTGGAATTTTGGGAAGGATATTGACCATTTGAGTAAATGGTAGAGACACATTGACACAAAAAATCTATAATTTTCTAAAGAAATACAGGCGTTACGTTTTTTTTTCCTGTTTTTTTTTTTTGTTATTTACCTCAAAGACACTTTTTTTGGTTTTAGTATCGAAATATGGATGCATTAGCAGGGACTATGCACGTGATTTGTATGATTTATGGGATGATCAATTTTGTTTGAAATTAAAAAATTTTTTCTCTCATTTGCGAAATTACGTCATACGTATGTACATGCGTGAGACGATACGTGGAGACGCATAAATTCGGCGCGTAAGCGGCTCGAATTTCACAAGTAATTTTATAACCGTAAATCGAGCTTTCAACGATCTTGGCTGAGTGACGAAAAAAAAAAAGGGAGAAAAAATTAGAATCGTGGATACCGAAGGGACGACAGTAGGTGCAGCGAAAGGGTTGCGCGGGGGGTTAGGTGAAAGGAGAAAGGAAAAAGTGGGTGAAAAAAAAGGAATGCAAAAAAAAAGGATAAGGCGAGGGCAAAAAGTGTGTATAAATTGTATGCAAAGAGGTGCCTGCGCCCTTAATTTAGTTAATTTAGATTTTATCCGTTAGCCAAGAAATACGTGAAAAAGTGCAACGAGGATAGGGGATGAAAAAAAAAACAAAAAAAAACAAAAAAAAATAACACGGGTAGACGTACATAGAGGCGAAACCGGGTAGTAGGGAAGTCCGGGTTAAAGGGTGTAGCGCGGAGACGTCGAGTGAATGAGAAGGGGTTGAAACTACCCTTGGAATTATTATATACTTATTTAAGCACTGGTTTTCCGAGGGGTCCACGAACGGGACGATTTCCGTTTTTTTTAACTCTTTCTTCTGTTTCTCCTTTTTTTTTTTTTTTTTTCGGTTCCACCGTTCTCGCTCTTCCGTGGCTTGGGACTTGTTTCTTCTTTTTTTTTTCTTTCGCACAGCTTTATTATAATCGGTGTGAAATCATAACCGATCGTTATACCCCCTATAACCCCCCTTTCTTCTGGCTACACCACATTGGGCAGATTCACAGACGATACGGCACGATCTTTTCCCGTGGAAAAACAATAGGGGTGCGTACTAGACGGTATACGGATAGAGTGAAAAAAAATTTTTTTTTAATGAAAATGAGCCATAGTGACAAGAAAGCAGGGCCGTACGCATGCGCCGGTGGTGGGGTGGTTTGGGTTGTTGAAAAAAAATTTTTACGGTTTTAAAATCACGCGAGAAATTATTATGCGTTTGCGAACGCGTACTTCTGGCGCAGGGTGAACCAGTTTTTGGAGGATGAAAAAAAAATGTTTTTTTTTGCGGGGGAAAAAATTAATCTACCTTGAAATCCACTCGAAAATGATTTTTGGGAAGTTTTGGGGTTTACTATCAAGATTATGGAAGTGTCCTTGCATATGGATGCCGAATTAGCACTGCAGTGGGATAAGTGCGAATGTGACTCCGTGAATAAGGGGTGGGTCTGGGGGTGACTTTTGGTGGACATGTGCAATTTGACCTGTTGACCTCAGGGTCCGAGACCCACGCAGGGACGAAATATATTTGGGGTAAAAATAATACAATTTACACATAATAGGGGAGACGAGACTCACTGGGATGCACGCGTATTCAAATATACAGAATGCAACCCCGTGCACTTTGGGGGGTTGCACAGGGTGACCAAACAACAATGCAATACCAATCCCTATAGGTACCTACTGTCCAATTCCGATCGATATTTGCCACGACCTATGAATACGAAACGACGAGTAACTCTGGTCACTTTACGTCTTCTCCCTGGTAACGCGTCAATTTTTTGTCAAGAGAAAAAAAAACAATTTCCGTAAATGAAGAAAAAAAAAACGTGTATCTCCAGGCTTAACGAAACTTTCAAGTTTCTCACGATTCCAATTTTGAGATTCTTTCAGCTGCCAATTTTTTATGCATCAAACTCGCGAGGGATACTGTCATTTGAATATGAAGAAATTATATATATTTTTTTTTGGAAAATTCCCTCAATTTTTTTTGGCTCCCTGAAAATTAAATTTCCAAATTTTTTTTACAATTCTCACGAATATCTTTCACTCCTGTATACATCGCATGCGAAATTTATTAAAACTACCCTTCGGCATAATCCTTCTCCGCGATTACAACTCTTGTCGATTAATTTAATTTTCTTTTATTTTATTACAAAAATTTGCATCAACCCCAAAATTGATTATCTAAAGTGTATCGATTCCATATAAACACAAAATTCCCCAAACACCCGGTATAACTATTCCCAAGAAAAGCAACTTCAAAAATTGTACCTACTCGCCCGTGGGTCCGAGACTCTCGGAATAAGATCGTCGTCACATTAAAATAGCCTTGACATCCGTTGCAGGGGTTGGATGGCCGCGCCCAGGACCCCTCGTTACCCGCCGACTATTTTTGTTTCAACACCCCCGAGTGTTGTGTCTAGTGTCTAGTCTCGTCCTGTAAAAGTAAAGTAGCCCTCAGCAGTGCAACTCTCGTAAGTCCCGCAAGAGTGCCCTGGATAAGTCCCAGTCAAATCTCCCAGACAAGACCCCCCTCGCCGACACAAAAAAAGTTGGAAACCCGATAAGAAAAAAAATTGTTAATCCCATAAAACCAAAAAAAAAAATTCATATTAAATACCTAATAATTTGACACCCCTTAGCTATAATTAATTACACATCTATCTAGACACTAGCCACAATTCTATGGTAAAGTCCGCGCATTGTAACGCAAAGCTGCATTACAGCAAGTAAATCCAATAATGACTAGAGCAGTTTGGATGAAACGACAGAAAGCCACAATTATGAATGCGCCTTTACGTATGCCATTGGTGGAAATAATTTCAATTGACGAAAATAATTAATTAATAATTCTGGATTAATTGGCATCGAAGGTCGAGTCCTTTTGAAAATGACAGACTGGCAATCTGAAAAAAAATAATATATGTTAATGAGAAATAAAAAAATTATTTTTTTATCAATATAACATCCAGTCAAGTGGAGCTTATAATAATAATAAGTACAGGGTGTCCTAGAATTTGTTTCTCTCTTTCGCCTCTACTTTGGTTTCCTCCATTCTTTCTTTCTGTTATTTCGTGTATTCTCGTCTGAAGGTATTGACCGGTGGCCCTCTTGGCACAGCTCGGTACCAAGGCCCCCTAAAGGCGCACCCGTATATGGCTATCCGTGGCTGGCACCGACTATCGAACAAACTGACCAGTAGTCACGATATCCGTGGTTCAACCCTTGGGGGTTGGTATCCTGGCAGCCCTGTACCCTCCTCCACCTGTTAGGCCTTTTCCTGATTGTGCTTCCTGACACAGGTGCAAAACGCGGTGACCGTGCCGGTTTGTGGCTGAGGTCGAAGGTCAGGGCCTATAAAGTTAATCAATCAAAGTACTCGTGCATATATCCGTGCGGTATAGTAAAGGAGATTGGGTAGAAATAATTTTGGAAAAATTTCGGTAAAGTATGAGAAAGAATGAAATTTTGAATTTTTCAAAAAAGGAGTTTTGAACAAAGCTCAAGACGCAGTATGGGTTAATATGGAAGAAGCTGTATTAGGAGAGTGGCTGGAGTGGTCGGATGGTAGATGCAATGCCGAGGGAACGACAGTTGCGCAAAAGGGGCGAGTTGTGCTAAGCGAGGGGTGTCTAAGGGATGAAATGAAGGAAAAAAAAGGGTTCGTAAAAAATGATCGGGCAGGATCTAAGATATAAAAAAGATTTGTCCCCCAGCACTAGGATCCCGTATCCTTTCCTTCTTCCAGGGGTGTGCATGGGGAGGGGGTTTTTGCAGCTGGTAACCCCCCGAATTTCGAGACGAAAAGGATTCGGGTACCCATTCTTCGTCCTGGACGAATAAACTCGAAAGGACCTGCGTCCATGCGAGATGCTTCTGACCTGCTCTCAATTTACGTTCCGTCAGGGCTGGAGGAGAAGGGGAGAACTTTCCTTAGGGCCCATGGGACCATTTTCAAAAATCTCTTCTGCCCTTTCCTCTCGTGACCTTACGGCGTTTCCTTTATTTTCGGATTTACTCAAAATCGTCCAAGATCCTGTGACCCTTTGGATCGGAGTCGGTGGTGAATTTTTTTATTCTTATGAAATCACAACCGGACTCGATTTTGAAATCTGGAATAAAAATTTGGAAAATTAACTATCATGGCTTTTTTTTTTAAATTCGATTATACTTCCAGGTGGAATCAGTCACTAGGAAAGTAGTGTCCAAAATTGTCCTACCTAAGTAGGTATTTTTGGGTCATCCCTTTCTATTGTGCCCTAAGAAATTTTTTGTCCTCGTCTATTTCGAAAATTCGATCCTACGTCCCACAGGACAAGAGTTCCATGTTCATTCGGGACAAAGTACTATTCCTCCTACAGGATTATGTCACATGGTCTAGCACTCCGCGAAGAAGAATCAGTCTCGCGTGCAGTTCTGCAAAATAGAAAGGAGGGTAAATTGTCCAAAAAATTTTTGTCAATACCAGATCAATTTCTTTTTGTATAGATATCCGATTGGATTACAAAAGCCTTCGGAAGGTCGAAATACTTAATAGATTACATGAGAGTAAAAAAAATGACTAACAATAAAAAAAAAATATTATTCGCATAATGCCAAAAAAATATCCGCCTATATTTTAATATTTTTTGTCCATTCATTTTTCAAAAAACATAAACCGTCACGTCTGTACTTTAAGTATGCTATTTCATTTGTACATAAAAAAAAAAGGTAATGCCGTTCATATAAGTTCGCGTACCTACAGGAACAGGTAGTTTGCTTATATACCGATGCATAAAACCGAACAAGTAGACGGCGACGCTCGCGTCGCGACGCAGCCGACGTAATAAATTTAATTCCGAAATCCCCGAGCGATTTCGTCATCCAGAAATTTTTCGCCCGTGGTCACGCAAGAAGACGATGCTCCACGAAGGCAAACAATTGTACAAACAGGGCCGTATTTCATGATAACACATGTACAAACAGCCTTACGTAAAGCTGGCAATTATGATAAAACTGGACGAAGAAAAAAAAAATATGTGCGACGTTACCTCGATTCGTCTCCGGTAAAACCCGGCTGTCTTTGGGCACGTGTTTTTTGGGTCACAGTAAGCGGGAGTGTCGGCCATTCTTTTTTTCTCTTTTATTTTTCAAATCGCATCGTCTCTTAATTCCCCAACAGGGTACAGGGCGCCGGCCGTCATAATTGAAATTAAAAGTAAGAAAAAATATGAGAAACATATTTTTTTCGTTAAAAGCGTTAAAGAAAAGCTGGATGTTGCATTTAATGAAAATTCAAGGAAATCTTACTCACCGTGTAAACTAACCCACGTCATTGATAAGGAACATTCCTTTTTATTCTGTAACAACCAGCAGACGCCATTGGACGATAGTCGTACCTGAGATAGTACAGTAATTATACGTTAGTTTAAACAGTTGATTTTGCATCGTAAAGATTACATAGAAAACATTATTCAATTGCCAAAAAATTTGTTTAACGAGTTACGTGTATATACTTGGGCGTATACCGCGTTGCGTATTCAGGGGGCATTGCTAGATGCAAAATATCAATATACCCAGTAACAAAAATGTCAAAGCAACGTAAATTAATTGACTGAACATTAAATAGTCACAGATACGAGTATACCAGTGGGAATGATAAATCTTAATTTTAATATAAACACAATGTATTAGATAAACATACAACCAGTCACAGACGAAGGTGTCGCTAGGCACAGGAGTATCCAAACGTAAAGAGATAGACAGATAATAACAGTCTAATAGGAATGAGGATAGGTGTTGAATAAGGAAGCGGAGAAAAGAAAAACTTTTCGACCAAGTTTCCGGCGCAAGGGAAAGTCCGTATAAAGTAGTAAGCAGGGAAAGTGAGGCCGAGATAGGCAGTACGATTTAAAGGGCCGTAGAAACAGAAAGTGTCGCCATCTAGCGGGAAACCCGTGAACTCTCTCGTGGTCAGGCTCTGCCAGCTAGATGGAGCATGCGCCGGATCTTAGGTATCTGCCGTATCGATCGGGTCTCGATGGGTTGGTAACGTTAAAGGGATGGAAAAGGACCACGAGTGCTAGGAGGGTTGTATAAGGTTAGGGGAGGGAACGCACGTGTGTGAATTGGTCTCTGTGTTGGGTCCTGTGGCTAGGCAACCCAACTTACATGAGATTACGCGGAGCCAATAGCGAAGCAGGAGAGCCCGTCAAAGGCATATCTCAATGTGTGGCATGAGCCGAGTCTCTAAAAGGGGATTAGAGCTCCTCGTATTCCAGAATACCTTTCTATGTACGAGTACACGGTAGATATACGTACCAAAGGCGGATATACATATACACGTAAGAAATCCTTTCGCGGGGAATGGTTTCTGGAAAGCAGGATCAAAGGTGAAGGAGAGAAGAAAATAAATTAAATATAAAGAAAAAAATAGGAAAACGGGCTCTCAGAGGATTACGGGGTATAAATGTTTATTGATAAACGGAAGGATTTAGTGGCGGTTAAATCATACAATTTTTGAAAAAAGGTAAATACAATTTTTTTTTCAATACACCATTGTTCGGATACAATTTTTTAAAAGACATCTATCCTCCAACCAAAATTATTAATGAGGGATGTTGCGATCTTGGAACGAGTAAAAGTACGGAATACACGATACACATTTTTTTTCGATTTCAACAAAAAAAGTTTCTGACGTAAAATCAGTTTGGGACGAAGTGAAGAACTTAAAAAAATAAACGTGCATAGTTTTAATCGAAGTTAGGACTTTCTAGCGTTACGTTACTCTTGCGATTTGTGTTTATATACGTTTATATGCGTCTCGGCCATGAAATAATAAAAAGGGGTAGAAAGTGAACCTGATAATTCCTATGAATTTCGAGAGGAACTCTCTCTCCCTCTCTCCCTCTCTCTCTCTCTCTTTCTCCCTCGTGGAAGAACCATAAATCGTCAGTTCACTTTCTACACTTTTCACCTAGTTGGCGGTTTGCCAGAGCACATTGAGGAGGGGTTGGTGGGTGGCGGCGAGAGGGGAGGGTAGAGTGCAGGAAAAGTATGAGAAACATAGAGAGAGAGAGAGAGAGAGAGAGAGAGAGGAAGAACCGAGAAAGACGAAAGGGGGGAAATGGGGGATGAATAGAAAAAAAAATTCCCGAGAAACTTTGCAGGGTGCGAAATCTTCCCCTTTAAGATAAAAAGGTTTCCGGGATCGTTTTTCCTGGGTAAGGTCTCAAAATCAAGAGACCGTCGTTCCTCCTTACTTCCTTCCAGCATTCAGCGTCCACCCGGTATAGTCCACGACTGTACGATCGGTGCCCTTTCAAAGTTCCTCGAGCTGCGACAAATCCAAGAGGAAACGAGCTGAACTCCTTCGCGAGCGGAAACGTTACGGCGACGCTGCACCGCTTGAGCTCGAACCTATGCTCGACTTCCGGTAAACAAGCAGTAATTTATTTTACGATCCTGAGCTATTCGCTTCCGGTGATATGGCGAAATGAAAATAGCGCTTTAAAGAAAAGGGGGTAGGTGGTACACACGCCGACCAAGTAATTTCGTAATTTTTCAAATTTTTCAAAAACTTACCAAGGGGCAGTTTTTTGTACGATAACATTCCGACGATCACCAATGAATCTGTGATAGTGGATTTTTGAATGATAAAAAAATGGTCGCGTGACGTCAGAAACGGCCAGTCAATGTCCAGCAAAGGGTAGCTGCGCGAAACTCACTGTTCGGAGGTCAAGCCGGAATCCGATTGGCTGGTCTGGTCGGTTGGGGCGGGTTCTAAGCCGGTTTAGGGGTAGTTTTGCGCCTGGAACTACCCACTTGGCTATATCCTGACCGCGCGGGGTGAAACAAGACGGGGTCGGTCACGTCGTGACCCAGGGTCAGGTGGTAAAAAGACGTGGATTAATTTTGGTCGTGGTCGTCGCGTGCTATTTTGAAAAAAAGGAGGGGGGCTTCAGGCTCGTCATCGGCCAAGGGTTGAAATATAATTTATTATTCCAGCTCCTCTCGAGGCGCCTCCTGAATTCTCGATCGTTTTCTAGGGGTTGTAAAGGGAGACCACCCTTATTCCACCCGCGAATGGCCGAGCCTTCCTAGCCGCCAAACAATCGATATATGCGTTCAAAATGGCCGCCGGGACGCCACCCACCCCTGACGACCCTCTCATGTATGCCCCCCCTCCCCCCTCCGCCCCCCCAAGCTCTTTAACTTCGGAGCTCCGGCTATACTAGCTGTCGACCTGCCTACGCCCGATATTTTCCTCCGAGGGGTAGATAGGGAGGATCTTTCGCAGTCGGGAAAATTTTCTCGATTTCACCTGCTTCCCTTATTTTTGTCCTTTCGCCCTTATTTTCTCCCCTCCCCCCGAATTTTTTCTTTTTTTTTTTCGTGCCACCCCTCACGTCCCTCACGCACCTCACCGGCCCTTTGGCTTTCACTTTCGTGACGACGATGTCCACGAGGAGACAGTGTATTGTGGGGGGTGAAGAGAAAAGGAGGAAAAAGGGGCGTAGGAGAGGAAAAGATACCAATCTCACCATAGAGATCACTCGCATTTTTGAATTTAACGATGTCGCCATAATTCCTGGTTGCTACTGACACCGAATTCGTCGTAACTTCTATTCGCCAAATTTTAATATATTTTTGTGAATTGTAAAAAAAAGATTTTTTATTACGTCACAAGGATGATAATTGCCATTCGAAGAAGTGGGAGAGTACGCGTTAGAAAATAAAAAAAAAAAAAAAAAAAAAAAAAAAAAAAAAAAAAAAAAAAAAAAAAAAAAAAAAAAAAAAAAAGAAAATTATCCAAAAAATCTCTGAACAGATACGATTTCGATAAATAGTAAAAAAAAATTTTTTTTCAAAATTCCAAAATTATTCGATCGTTCAAAAAATAAACGCGGTACCAAATTATTGCTGCGGGATGAGTGACCCGATGAAAAAAAAAACAAAAGAACTTCACAGCCGAAGTAAACTGCGAAAGAGATAACGCGAGGTCGGCCCATGAATGATTGGTGTCAATAAAACGAAAGAAAAAAAAAAGTTGAAGCCAGACGTCGGTTTCTCGAAGGGTTTATTAAAATATAATCGGTGTTATCAGCCTGGCGAAGGGAGAGGCGCGTCAGCTTTAAGAGGGAAGTTTTCTTAAGTGTTCTTAATTAGAAGGAACCTGTTGCTTCGGAAAAAAAACCGGGTCACGGTCGTGCCCCCGTCGCGGAACGACGCCTCCTCCCGGCCGTATCCAGACGCCCGACGTCGCCCTCTCCCCCCACCGGGCGTCTCACCGCACTCACCCACCTTCAGACCTCTCGCAAGAGTCATTATTTTCTTCTTCCTGTTACCCGCCGCGGCTCCGTGCAAATATCCAGCAGGTTCGTATAGTTTCGCGCGAAAGAGTCAACGTGCGCCGATTCCGCCGTATGAATGAAAAATACCAGGTAGGAGAGCAGAGGTAAGAAATAGGTTAACGAAGACGACGAGAGTGTAACGGGTGACGGGAAAAAAAATTTCAAAAAAATTTTTTTTTTTTACTACGCAACACATTTTTTGCATTTCACATCAAAAGCGTCGGTAGTCGAATGACAAATTGTGCGAAGGATTCGAAAAAGTGGCAGCTGCGAAATCTGTTTTTCGATTCGTAAAAAAAAAGAAAAAGACAAAAAATGAAGGGATGGGCCGAAAATTGGTAGCGTGGAGAAAATGCAAATTTTTTTTTTCCTCCCTAAGCTCCGTGAACCACGCACACCCCGCCTAGACTCTTACCCCATGCCCGATAAGCCCTGAGCTATTTTGAACGGGTGCTTCTTTTTTGTATTGCACCTTCCGAAATATCTGTGTATGTCGCGCATAGTTTTCTGCATGCTGGGTATGTGCGGCCGAGAGTCCGGAAGAAGGGTTGGCGGATAGAGGGTTAAGGGAGAAATAACGTGAGCGAGGAGCGTAAGGGAGGAAGGTTGAGACCTACGTCAAATAAATTTGAATATCGATGCCCATTGAATCCGATCGAAGGGTCGGCCGAGTTTCTCTTTTCATTTCCTGAAAGGGTTGCAATTTGAATATTCGCTGGGGTAACTAGGTATCTTGGGGGTTCCCGGCTGTTTCACTCTCTCTCTCTTTCTTTTTTATTTGTATACTTCGCGAGATGCATTGTCGCTACCGTGAAAACCTAACACCCCGTTTTTCAACCCCCAAGGCTATTCCACCCCATTATTCCAATAATCAGCGTCACGCGGCCGTAACGTCTAGCATATCAATTTTCTTAATGGCGCGTTTTACCTGTAATATTTTTTCGAGTTACTTCTTATGTATGTGAAATTTGATTTTTGAAAAATTTCAAAAAAAATTTTTTTTTTTTTAACGTACTGCTACTGGACTAACTGCTTTTAACGTGAGCGTAAACGCTATGGCTGTAGTCATTATTAACTGGTGTGGCTATGGTCAATGTAACTCTATCCAATTTTCATATTGTCCACGTTTCCAACAAAGGGATTCCTAAGGGTCGACCAGAGATTGAAGCTACTGCGACGGGCATTAAAAATCGCGGCGAGCTGCGCATTTACGAAGCCCGTCGGCCGTCGGCTGGCAAGCTGAGGGTACTTCAAAATGATGTAGGCTATCTCCAAATCACGTACCCATCGAGTGCCCTCGAAGATAAAAATCAAATTCTATACAGGCAAAGGTGCGAAGCCTCTATGCATGGCTGACCTCATTGTCGACCCCGCTGACGTCTTAACTAAGTCCTCCACACGTCGCACGGGGGACGTTGGCGACGGTTACGTCGACATGTAAATGACAGTCGAAATGTGGGAAAAAAAATGTATTATCAATTTGACCGATAACTATCCATATACGCGTAAAAAATATTCGTGCCAAAACTGATAATAAGGCATATATACGCAAGTTTAATAAATCGGACAAATTTAAGTGAATTTTACGAAATTTTTTATGCCGTACTTTTTTCAGTCACAAATTACGTATCTGTACTAAAAACGTGTAAATTCGTAATTCCGAGCTCGGATTCGTAATCAGCGACCCAACAGAACCCCTTTGGATGAGTTTTCATGTGAGAATTACAGAATTATTCGCTCCTACCAGTTTTCGCACGAAACGTTTATTTCGGGTCCACCCGGTTAACCGGTCAATCGTACGACCAATCCGATGGCTAATGACGTCACACGAAAAAGAGTAACGAATTTCAATGTCACGCCGTACGAATTGCCTGGCGATAAATGCACCGATGATTCCATCATTAATTACCAGGATAAACGATTGACAGGAGTCAGTATAAAAATCGCATTACTAAATCCAATAGATGTCAAAGTGGTCCAGCGCTCAGCATCCCTCGAAGTGGTATACGCAATTCAGGTAGCCAGGTCACCAGCCAAAAAGAGAATATTGAAAAAGGGGTGGTGCCCCAGCTGGGGCCCCATGCCAACAACCTCCTCGAAACGTAGGTCCCAAACGAAGGCATGGGACCCCATGGAATATGCATGTGTTTTGTATGCAGGAATATGTTAACCCCTTTTGGTTCAGTCCTTCGATAGGCACTGCACAGGCAACACCTCGTATCATCCTGAAGTTGGTCGAGCAGCTACGTAAAAAGAGGTAAGAAATGTGAGATTCAAATTTTTCCCGCGCTTATCAAATTTTCTTTAACCTACAAATATATCCTTACCTCCAATAGTTTCCAACGTACCGTTAATACCTCGTGTCCAAATTCATCTTCGCCGTAAATAACACCTTGAGAAAAACCCTTAGCGACGAAGAGGTTGAAAACTTTTCAATGGAGTTTCCCTGAGCGCACGTGGCGGTTGTCAACCCTGTTTTTGGGGAATATTTTATCTGGGGTTTTGCTTGGTTCGCGATGAACATGGGGCTTGACGAAAGTTTGGTTGACAATGTTTTCGATATATTAACGTGGTTGGGTTATGTGTCAAATTGACAGTCAATTGGGTGGTACAGTAAGGGGGCTTGTGAGTGATCCTGGATATAATGCAGGAGCGATATTGAATTCGTGGACGGGGATGATAATAATTTTGGGATCTGATCGAAGACAAAACTGTGATAAAACTGTCGTTCGCTTTCACGTGGAGAATGCTAAGAAGTTATGCAGCCAACTGAAAGTCTTATTACGGGTAGTAAAGTCAGTTTATTCGAAAGTCTTGGGTTACCGGAAAATCCTCAAAGTATTTTAATACCGTGGATAGAGGAAACGGTGCAGTGTTACAGTGTATTTGGCTGTATGAGAAATAGCTGTCGAATATTACTTTTTGACGAATAACGATTCTTTAGCTTTCGAGCTGGGTCCTATCTGTCACGGTGTGAATTTCAAGGATAACTTCACTGGAACACTTTGAAAAATTCATCGCTCTTGTAGATGAATTTTGTAATTTTGTACGTTTGAAAAAAAAAATTTTCCTTACGTCGCGAAAATGGCGAGGTTGGACGGCCGCCGTCGGATCCCTCGTGTAAAATGGCGCACGGCCATTTTACGTGGGTCACGTTCCCTTGGATGTTCCACCCTTTCGCAATCGTGAATACCACCCTTAGCCAGGAAGCGACGTAGCAAATTTCCAGGCCCCCCATTGCGAGCCAGTTGACCACTGGTCATTCTTGGTTGACCGTAAATAATTCGATTGGTCCAAGAGACCTGCTGGTTGCCAAGCGTGAAATTCGATTGAGAAGAAAAACAAACGAGTAAAAGACGATTCCATAGTTATTTTGAAAAAAAAAATCCAAAATTTTTAACATCCCTAAAAAAAACTGCGCACACCGTAACTCTGAAATGTTATCTAATAAATGAAAAATTTTTCATATTTCTTTTGTACAATATTCCGAGTAAACATTCGAAACGCGAATTAAGTTGTTCGATGTGAATTTATACTTTTTAAAAAGATTGCAAAATAAACTTAATTCTAAGTGATCATTAATAAGAGTGATGCTGCTCGATTCAGCTGTCAATTCTCACTGCCTTCCTCTCGATCGTTCCGTATAAAGACACCTCGGTTTCCGGTATCCGGTGTCTATGCTGCTCGATTCAGCTGTTTCTTTTGTACAATATTCCGAGTAAACATTCGAAACGCGAATTAAGTTGTTCGATGTGAATTTATACTTTTTAAAAAGATTGCAAAATAAACTTAATTCTAAGTGATCATTAATAAGAGTGATGCTGCTCGATTCAGCTGTCAATTCTCACTGCCTTCCTCTCGATCGTTCCGTATAAAGACACCTCGGTTTCCGGTATCCGGTGTCTATCTATATCTTATCGGTAAGGCTTCCGTAGGCATCATAACTCGCGTTAAAAGGCAAAATAAATGATGAAAAAATTTTTGTAAACAAAAATTAAAAAATTTCTCGGGACTCCTGACGATTTGAAATAACCAAATCCATACAGCGAAGAACCTCGTGATTCGAGATTAACGCTAATACAAAAGTGTTTTACGAGTGGTCGATAAATCATCGGAGGCCACGGTACGCGTGCCGGGAAGAAGGAGTGACCATATTATCGTTAGTCCAGGTCCAGGTCAAGTAAAATTCCGGTTTGACCGTTTCCGGTGAAGGTCCGGGGTCAGTTGGTCCCGTGCCCAGGTCGAGGGTCAGCCCAAACAACCTTTCCTAGGGTCAACCCACCGCGTTTACCGGTCTGATTTATGGCCTGCTCTTCCGGTGATGGACAGCCATAGAAAAACCTAACCTAGAATAGCCCAACAAAACTCAAAGTAACCGTTTAATCTTCTCCTACCATATACACGTACATACATACAGTAAGCATAACCAAGTCTGACTGTAACATTAAAACTAAAAGAGATTGGAAACTACGTTAATATACCTATACCGTTTAAGCCCATATTACACTGTAAAAGATTCTTAGCTGCAGTTTGCCAGATAATAACGAGCAAGTTCAATAAGCAATAATAAGCACTGACACAGCGTCGGGTTCAGCGCAGGGACGTAGCTACGAATTTCTAAGGAGCAATGCCGAACATAAATTGGCGCAAATTGGCACAAGGATTTCGCGCAGGAGGCAAACGAGAGGCTGCGGAGAAGACGCTAAGCTGCTGGGAAGCAATTCAAAGTCTCTGGTCTGTCGAGCCAGCGCTAGCTGGATTGTTAGAATCCTTAGGAGAGTCTTCCTGCGTCTTGCATCCTGCGCCCCGAGGACGAGCAGCCACCAGAGGTTCCCGGCGTTACACCTACGGGAGCACCAGGACGCGCTGGTGTACGTTCAAGGATACACACTAGGGTGGTTTTGGCAGGCCCGTCCCCTTAAACCACCCCCTTTCAGCGATGGGCACGAACAATTCCCACGACAGTTCAAGCGCCAGAGAAAATTCCCTAGGACCCACCATAAGACCCTAGAAGTCCATGCCTCCAAGATAAAATACGAGTTTTATGTAAATTTGAAAAAAATTTTTTAGCAAATTTCCAAAAAATTATATTTTCCAAAAAAAAGACATTTTTCGAAGAAATCTTCAATTTTTATAAACCTTCCCGTAAATTTATCGACATATCGATATCTCACGAAAATCCATACTGAAATCGATTTCCAAAATTGTCATTCACTCGTCGATCGAATCCTTTGCTATCTGGTAACCAAGTTCGAAACTGCTTTGCAGGGTAGTCCTTATTGACTGCCGGGAGTGGAGCGGGGCACCTTAGAACAAGCCAGGGTTGCCTAGGCAACTTCAAATTAATTTCTAACATAGAGGGAAACAATACCTAGACGCGGTAAGGAACCGGAGACCGCAGGAACGCTCCCTGCAGGGATAGGTATTGTCTAATTATTTTCACGGGAGAACTTTAAATGGCGTCAGGAACATTGCCAGACGTCATTTTGCATTAGCGCGATGCAGCCAAATAAGTTAACAAATAGACAATTTATACCCCATTACGAGATGCATCTCCGGATGCTGATTCGAAGAGTGAATATCCTTAGGGATGGTCGCAGGACAATCAAGATGGCCGCGTTAAGGATTATTCCCCGTTATCTACTTCTGATATACATATACACCTACACGTACGAGTCCTTCAGGATATTCCAGGTCGCGAGACACAGTCCTGTAATTACAGCAGGAAGATTTCTCGACTCCGCAGACAGAGACGGCACCGGAGTGAATACGAGCTAAAGACCAAGAGAGAGAGAGAGAGAGAGAGAGAGAGAGAGAGAGAGAGAGAGAGAGAGAGACAGAAACGCACGCTTCGCGAAACTGCCATCAGCCATTCTTGCCATTCGAGCCAGAGGACGACGAACGAAATATCCTCCCAGGAAGGTTTCAGGACGAAGGAGCACGCTTCTAATTTCCCTCCTTGTGGAAGACTCCATCCCGGCCGCCTACGTAGAGCGCAAGGTTGGGTTAGGTAGCAGGGTAACCCAATGCCACAAAGATCTATCTACATGTACAAGATACGTATGAGTACATGAAATATATATATATATATATATATCAAATGACAAAATGAGAAACTCTTCTCCTTCATCGAGTCTATCGACAGGGGTATACGAATGACGTATAATAAATATAGGTATACGAATGACGTATCATATCCGGCAGCAGGACCGGAAGGAGTCCCATCGAGCTCATACCCAGAGATCAAAGGGTTAACTGTAAAGAAATAATTTCCGCTCGAGCAGTGGTCACGTGGTCGACGTCCCGACGTCCTGTCAGAGCGAAAGGCCCGCAAGCGGGGTAAAAAGGGACTCGACGCCGAGGCGTCGTCACACCTCGGGGTAGTCGTCGTCGTTGTCGTCTTAGCCGACAACATAGGAAATCCCCTCTCGGCAAGCCCAGAGGGTTACCATGACGACCAACACGTGACGTAACCACCTACCACCATTCCTGCTGAAACAAATGAAGGCCCCCTCCCTCGCGGCCTCCAGGGACAGGCGGGGAGGGTAACGGGAACGTAAGGAGTGTACCTCCAGGAACCTGTACGTCATGGGTAGTGGGAAGCCCATAGGAAAGTCTAAGGGTAGGTGGGCCAAGGGTAGGGGGAAAGGACTGGCTGATGTCCTCAGGGCTAAACTCGGCGAAACTATTGCCCTCGACCCTCCTTCATCCTCCTCTTACACCCCCCTGGACCCAGCATCCCTGTACACCTAAGACGTGACTCGTCCCCTCGTCTTACCTCGGGTCGCCTGGAAGAACCGAAGAAATATAGACAGTTTCGCGGATGGGAGTCCGCCCTTCTGCTCTTCCTTTATGTATATATGCGTGTATGGTATATGCGAACACCCTTGCGCGCACCCACCACCCCCACCAGCAAACCCTTATCCTTCAACCTACTCCCACCCTCTGGTCCTACCTACTCCTTTCCCTATCTCTTCGGTTCACCCCCTTTGGATCCCATAGCCACCAGCTACGTTTCTCCTTCGGCCATTTCTATATACCTTTCTGATATAGTATATTTTTAGGGGGGCTATGTACGTGGGGGTGTATATATATATATATATATATATATATATATGTTTATCGTCCTATATATACCACTCAGCCGCTCGCTCCGCGAGGATTCAATTCCTTACTTGCTCCTCGCTTGAATTCTCACGATTTCTTTCAAAGGATTCCCCATTTATAGGGAATATAAAACACCCGATGCGTACACGAGTGGCGTTACCCTTGGGCATCGGGGGTAGTTTATTAATTCGAGTCAATTTTGGATTCGGGGATACAGTGTATTTTTTCGAGAAAACTTTTTTTAGGGCACAAACCGTCTTTTTTTTTGATTATGAAAATTTTTTTGTTTTTGAAAAAATTATTTTGTCGGTGCAAAAGAGGGGGGGATTTGGAAGGAAGGGCTTAACGGGAGCAAGGAAATTGACGATCAATCGATAATTAATTAGCTTGACGATCTTCGTACGAGGGGTGGTGAATCGGTACGTCATGATAAAAAACATACCACCCCGAGTGTCACGAGTCGCACCATTATCCCTTCAAATTGGTTATTTTCGGTAAATACCATTCTGAAAAGCCAATAATGTTGTTGCCCCATTGTGCGCCGGGTAACCCCGCGGTGGTGGTGGGTTCTCACTTTTTTTTTTCTCTTCTTTCTTTTTCCCACCCCTTCTCTTCCCATTACGATCTCTCACAGCGAGAACCTATATCTGGCTATTTCCCCGCAACATGCAACCCTTACCAGGTTGGGTACAAACGTAATCCCGAAAACGGTACAGGTGAGGCTTTTTGTTGGAAAAAAAAAATAGAATGGAAAATACGTCAAAGGGATTTTTACGAGGGGTGGAGGGGGGGGGGAGGGATTCGGAACGGTACAGTGGTTCAGTAGCACCGGGTTACGTGTGTCAATATCCAATACCTGCAGCGTCTCCATAGAGATCGGCTTGGCAGGTAAAAATAAAAACAGAAAAAAAAAGATGGGGAACGAATACGAATCCTCTTGCCATGAAAAATCATAGAGTCAGGGTATCTCTTGAGTTTCTGTTTAAAAAGTCAGCCCCTGCCCCTCTGTAAGGGGGGGGCAGGCAGGATGGTGGGGGGGGGATGTAGAAGAGTTCGCAGGATAAAGTCCTTAAGAGAGAGCCTGGTGGGGGTGGGAGAGGCGAAGAGGGGTGGTAAGTCAGTCTGGCGAAGGGGGATGAAATTAAGAGAGCAAGGAAAGGAGGGAGGAGGAAAGAGCAAAAGAAAAAGAAGAAAAATAAAACGACGTCGGGCGTCTCGACGCTACGCTGGGGCGGGGGGTTGAATTCTCCGAGCCAAGTTAAAAGCTCAAGCTACCCCCCGAGGTTCCGACCTTGAACTACATTTTTAATTGCGATTTTCTCCACCCCCCCCCCCCCCCCCCCCCGCCCCCCC
>NW_014332892.1:3028047-3031823 GCF_000341935.2 Cephus cinctus | reverse complement strand
TCATCGCCCAGGTTCCTCCAGACGATAAAAACAAAAGAGAAACAGTTTTCTGCTGGCAGCCACCCTCTACTTCGCTATCGCGAGTACCGGCACCGCCGACGCCGACGCCGACGCCACCTTCGTCCTGGTAACCCACCCCCGGTATTCAACCCCCTAAGCAACAAGTAGCGCGTTCATTTAAGACGCGTCGAGCTTCTTTTGTTCCTTTTTTTAAAAGACGCCGTGAACTTCCGCTTTAAAGTAAGAGCCGCTTACCGGAAGTGGAGGGGAATTCCGGGTGATCGACCGCGTGACTCCGGGACGACTAGAGTCAGTTTTGGATATCGGGTAATTTTTGGAAATTTTTCATTGGCATAAATATTTTGGAAATTTAAAAAAAATTTTTTTGAATATTTAATAACCGGTACCGAGGGTCGCGAAACGCTTTTGGAAGTCGGAACAGGAAGGGAGGTTTTTTTTTGACATATGGCTGCCACCTATCCGTCTAGTTAACGCAGCCTAGCTAGATCGACATCGGATGGGGATGCAGACTCAGCATCCCATTGAATCATTTGAATGGACCATCTCGCTTCGTTAACCAGTCTGTCGCATTTTTTACCCATCATCCCCGAAAGGCCAACCACCCCTTCCTTTCTTTTTTCTCCTCGTGCAATTTGAATACATTGTACCCTACGCCGACATACATATGTATATCCCGGACCGATACTCTCTCAATGCGCGTGAGTTACGGGCAGGCGGAAGTGACGGCACCGGCAAAATTTCTACCTGGCCTTTGAGACCTCCTATACGGCCAAAGACCGTCCCCCCGGGGTGGGGATGGGTTTTGTTGAAGCTGACCGAGTTTTTCTTTTTTTTTTCTCTTCTTCTCTCTCTCTCTCTCTCTCATCACAATGCAACTGATTTTGATTTATATGACGCGGCCGACAGTCGAATGGGGTAACGTTGTCATGGGTCGAATTTAAAAATTATAAATTCATATCCCACCCCTTTCGTTTCGCTTCGGAGAATATACATTTTTAGGGATGTTACCTCGAGCATCCCTTATTTTTTATGACTGCCGAAATTTTAAACGTGAATACAGCCCATCTCTGAAAAGGGGTTGAACTCATCGTTTCATCCAAATTCGGACGCACTTTGTCGCGTCTCCGCGATCCGTCGGATGCTTCACGGATTTTCTGCCCGTTTGGCATATATATTTTTTTCGTGAAAATTTAAAAATCGATGCTAATGACGTCACGTTTAAATTTCATTAAATCGTGAGATAGTTGATTGGAATAGCTAAAAAAAAAATTTCTATTTACGTATTTTGATTTAATTTTGTTTTTCTCGAATAAGACATCGGGCTCCAAAATCGCTCGAGCACCCGAAACGAATGCAAATGAACCGTCGCTTCTCGCGGCTACGTGAAAACGATCGTGAAACCCCGTAAGCTCGGCTTGAATCGGTTGATGCTGCTGGCAGGAATTAGAGATGCCGAAATCTGATTTATTCAGAATTCAGCCCGAGGCGACGTGCACGGATGTAATTCTCACGGCCAGGAAACTCAGGGACCCCCATCAATAACTGATATTCGAATTCTGGCTAAAGAGCGCGGAAACCCCATAGGTTCCCCATAGGCCCTGCGCGACATCAATGTGTGAGCACGTACAGTCTTCACGGAGAGCTTACATATATTAATTCTCTTCATGGTTACCAACACAAATGCCGGGACTGTACGTACGTGATTTCTACATGAGCCTTATAGAAATAAAAAGGGATACTAGGAAAGAGATGGTTGGTCCAGGCATCCTCCCAATAACGTAAAATGAAATGATGGATGTAAGGAAGGTCGAGAAAGGAAGGAACGAAAACCACGGAGAAACCGGGGGGTTGAGAAATTTGAGATAAGACCCCTATTGTCTGTTTATGTGAAATTTTCAGAAGCAACCCTTTCGCACGTGGAGAAACCCCTTTCGAAGGATGCTGTACCTTTAAGGTACCGTAACGTATGGACCCATTCGTGTCATACCCTTTTTTTCGAAAAAAGGGGGTCAAGGGGGACCATGTCATTCGATCAGAAAATCCGGTACCCCCGTGGATCCGTCTTGAAGAATGGGTGCCCCGTTACAATGTGTCTTCTATAAATAAAGTTATGAGGGGTCGGAAGCTTCTAGAAGCATCGAGAAGGTTTCCCAAAGATTTCTACAGTTTTAATCATTTTTCAAAAAGTATTCGGTGGAGCGATCTCGGCAGCTTTTCTAGGAATCTTATGACGTTAAGTCGCAAGGGTGAGTTTTACTTCCCTTATCAATTGTGTTATCTATGACTTTTTTTTCTTCAATTCAAATACCTCTCGTTCGTTTGGTATGTAAATTATGAGGACGTAAAGCGATCCGGGTATTCTTGGAGTTTAAGAAACCTCTGTCTCTCTCTCTCTCTCTCTCTCTCTCTCTCTCTCTGGCTCTCGCTTAAGGGAAGTTCGTTGACCCAAGAGAGAAAGAACGAAGTCGATGTGAATGAGAGAGAAAAAGAGAGAAGGAGAGAGTACACGCCGGGGATCCTGTATATACTAGGTACGACCCTGGCCCAGAAACAAAAGCGAGAAGAGGCTTGTGAATAATTCAACTACGAGAAATGAGGAAAGAGTTTCTTGAAAACTTTCCTCAAAGAATTTCACGCGAACTCCGAGATTACGCGACTTCTATATGTATACCAACCCCTATACCTTTCACCTTTCGTTCTCCTTTCATTCGTTCTTCCGCCATCGTTTCTTTAAAGTTAAACTGCCATTACCTCTCCTCACGGGCTAAGTGCTAATAATCGTTCCACAATCTAAAAGCCCGCGAAATTCAACTTTTTCAAATTACACATCGAAACATTAAATTTCCTTTTTGACATTTCTTAATTTTTTTTTTAAAGCCAATTTATTCTCAAAGTGCTTAAGAACTTTTTTTTTTTTTTTTCATAAAACCCAATCCAGTCTTCTCCCCAAAAAATAATTTTCACGAAATATCGGACGCTCTCTAAACTTTATTTCTTTCCTTATTCCACCCTCGTTTCGTCACCCCATTTCTATTTATCAGACCTACCACCTCACCGGCATTCTTCTCTCGTTCCTTCTATCTCCCTCTACAATTCCTCCTGACTTCCCGTTCTTTTTTAAGCGGTAGTAAGATTCCACGAGGACACCTCCGTCTTGTACCCGTCAACCCCCCCGCCGCCCCCTTCCGAATCCGCCCCTGGCGTTTCCCTTCGTTCCCGAGCGTCTGCTTAATTTTACAGGCATAAAAACTTTTACGACATTTCAAAAGACAAAGAGAGAACAAGACCGAAGAACAACGAGAGAGAGAGAGAGAGAGAGAGAGAGAGAGAGAGAGAGAACATTCAGCACCATGACCTACCGCAAAAGTCGACGTTTCGAATAAAGGGGGATTTTTCATTCTAAAGACGACGAGGAAGACCGAGCGACGGCTCCAGGGAGAGGGGCGAGGGGGTTGTTTTCAAAACGACTAAGGGGGGCACCAGGATTCCAAATCGGTACACCAGAGGGGGGCGGGGTGGTGTTTCGACTGTATTCGCCGGGCACGCGGTACGGTAAGACAAAGGAACGCGGGGGCAAATTACGGATTCAAACGGCTCCCTTTTGTCTTTTCATGTTTATTTCTTTGTTTTTGCGCGGCCGCATTGTTTCAGCCGGGGGCTTTGCCTTTGTGGGAACTACGGCTGGCTTTGTTATTCCTTCGGTTCTTTCTTTCTTCTACTCCGTTTCCACGTGCCCCCTGCCACCCCCCCCCCCC
>NW_014332892.1:3022638-3027996 GCF_000341935.2 Cephus cinctus | reverse complement strand
CCCCCTGCCCCCCCCCCCCCCCGCATCCCGATCTACCCACAACCCATCACCTACCACCCTGTCCACCTTTCAACCCCCTTTCGTCGATTTACTCCTTTTTTACCCTCTTTACCAAGTTGACCGATTTTTTTTCAAGCTCAGCCCCCTCTTTCGTTCATTCTCGTTAACATGGTCTCCGGTAGCCACGGCGACGGCATTAAGGCGACGTTCTCAACGGACGAGTCCTGGTCGCGTCGCGGTACCCCAAAAATAAAAATAGCCCCGGTTACGTTGAGATGACGTCACTTAAGGGATGATTTGATCGTGAAATTATTTTTTAATCAGTCTGTCGAGATCGCTACCCATATATGGCTAGGACCCTCTTGGTCTGTCTTTCTGAGGTTGCTGAGAATAACCAGTCGGGTCAAAGGTCAACCGTATAATAATTTATTAACAGATAATTAATACTCTACGATGATAATCAATGATAAGGGAGCCTGTCTGAATTTGAGATTATGACAATTTAGCGTCCATTCCCATAGTGCGAGCCAAATGAAAATTTGGTGAAATGTAACAAAATTTCGTGGCAGCCTATATTTGGTGAAAAAAAAAATGCAAATTTTTGGAAAGCAATGATCGAAATATATTTTTCACGTAAAAAAATTGTAAGTGCAACAGTGTTTTTTTTTTTTAATTTAAACTCGATTTTTGTAAGTGATATAAAAAAAAAGGGTCACGTGGAACTTTAGTCGACTTCCGCTAGGGGTAGTAAAAATGACGTAACCCATTGAAAATGAGGTCTTTATTCAGAATTCTGGAGTTCATACGTGGTCAGATCCGACCTTCTGGTAGCGAGCTAAGAGGACGTGGGTTAACAGGGAGAAAGGTGTGTGCGATGGTAGAGGGTTGGAGGCTGAGGGACCACGAGATCAATATGTATGTTGGGGGATGTGGACCGCGTGGTCGGGGGGGGTGGCTAGTCCCGGCTGCTGATTGGCCAGCGACCACCCCGATGCCACGCCTCCTCCCACACACGCTGTCTTAACCCCCTGAAACCACCATCCGGCAAAGCCAGGGAGGACGGCAACGAACTACCCCTAACAGTGTTACCGAATTCGGCGGAATCATCGAAAATTGAAAACCGCCTTGGCCCAGGAATTCCTACCCTACACTCTACCTTGTCTACATATATACCTGCCTTACTGTATCCAGCAGTGTCACCATCCGCCAACCCCACCTCGCCCCTCGACGCGACTCGATACGAAATTCAACCCTGTGACCCGTAATGGTGAAAAAGAAAAATTCTCACAGGTCACTGCATCTCGAACAGACATTTTTCATCCCGCTGAAAAAAAAAAAAAATTCCTAAAACAAAAATCCATGACTCGTCAAATTATCGAAAACCCATAGATTTAAGGGTTGTTCTAGTAAGGGTTGTTAAAATTTCTAAGTACCACCCAAATTTCATGGGACTCGAGTCGCCGCTAAAAATTCGCACTCTCGAAACGTGCCCCGCGGATTGTCGCGTGGATAATTCGCTTAGCAAGACCTTCGGAAGTGTTCGTGTAAAGTCGTGACACTTCGTTTACCCAGAATCCTCTGCTCGGACTGCCGGAGTCTACGTGCGACGATGCACGTGCGAAAGACTTCGACTCGTTACGTCGATTCCCTAATATTAATTACGTGGCCAAATCCATCAATCCCCAAGGATTCAACATGGTACCTGCATATAGCATAATCCCATTTTCGTAAATGACGTAGGTAGGAATATCAACCTCGTCCTCAGTTCGTTCCTGCAGTCGGCTCCTTTATCAAAGAGGTTATGTTACCTCGAGCCATTCTGTATTCGCCGTACCAAGGATCCCCAGACCTCGCCCATGAGAAGCAGCAACGCAAACCGAAACCCCTTTATTTCCACTGCACCACGCGTTACGATAACTTCGCTCCGGCCCGGACGACCCTCCGATCCTCGAGCTCCCCGACAAGACCGCCTGCGAAATTTCCCGCGTGCCAAATCGCACATTGAGAATAAGGCTGCTTCCCATGGAACAGCAAGCATTCTCGGCTGTGCGTAAAACTACAACGGGAACCTCCCAAGTACCAGAACTGCATTCGGGGTGAATTGGAACGCCGTAAAAAATTAAAAATTATTTACCACCTCAGGGACGATTTTCCCCTCTAGAGCCACACCCTAATCACCTCTACCAACCAGCTCACCCTGTATATCGTTTCCTAGTGCAGCCTCTTTATCGCTAGCTTAGCTTCTACCTGAAACAACATCAACCCTTGTACAACCAAGCATCATCCCCTATATGGTCCTCTACCTAGATGCTCTTTAGCTCAATTCCTACCCTGCTCCAAGCAGAGTCTCATAGGTACCCTGAAGCTTAAACGCGAATAGGATACGACACTCCAGCGACTCTCAGGTTATCCCGAATGATCCTCACCGGGTGTATCATCCAGGTCGCGTCAATTTGTACCCGAGTATCCTCCTTAGCGATTACGTCATTACCAAAAAAAATGAAATTTGAAGAAAAAATTTTCACCCCCCCCCCAAAAAAAAACACGCGTAAAATCGCAAATATACGTTCCTATCGAATCGACGGATGATGCATTTTTTGAAAATTTTTTGAAAAATATTTCCCACCCCCATTACAACTTTTTTTTAATACCAGTCGGCGACTTTGGCTCGCCAGAAATTCCAGAGAGGCTTTCTCTCTCTCTCTCTCTCCTTATTCTTTCTCACTCCCCTCCTACTTCTCCCCTTCTCCTCCCACCCTTCCACCCTTTTCATCTCCTACGGCCGCCAAGGTTTTCATTCATAATTAGAGAAAAAACAGAGGAGCAGCCGGCGATGCCTCCACCCTCTCCCCCTCGCGTACTACGCTCGCGTAGTAGAAAGAAAGAGTCAATGAAGAAAGTGCCGCGTCGAGGGTGGGGGACGCTGCTCAATGAATAAGAGAGAGAGAGAGATGAGAGAAAGTGAGAAAAGCACGAAGCTTTAGCACGGGGTGTGAGGAGGGCTGGTGAACGAGGGGAGGGGGCACCGCCGAGACTGAGTTGCGGGATCTTAAAGACTTTCGCCATTCTGTTAATTTTCTTCTTAAAGTGGGTTAAATTATTTTATGAGTTCGTTGCCTCCTCGAGCTACCTGCTGCGCTCCATATAATCCACTATGTACCTAACCGACTGATACGCTCTTGTGTATATACGTATATAATATATATATATTACGTAATTGCATGTACCACTGCATAGGAAAGTCTCTACGTTGAACATGCGAGACCTTCACGTTGGTAACGCTGAGTGGATATGAATATTTTTGTATTTCTTATTTTTCTAGAGTCCCTGTACTTCCTTATACGGTTGTCAAGCCTTTTCGAGGGTTTTACGAAATTTTGGATTTTGACGGCGAGGGGGTGAAAGAGGGAGGGGGGCGGTTGAAAAAAATTTTTTTTTTCAACGAAAACACCTGTGTCGTTTAGAAAAATATTTTTGGGATGGAGTGAAAATTTTTTCGAGTGTTCTTCCAATTTTTCAATCAATGCCAAGGGTGGTCTACCTGTTCCTGTCTATGGGTGTGTACTTTTCATGAGGTGGCAGATTATCTGGATACCTGGGCTGCACTCAATGACACTTTCGTAAGTGACGTGTCGCTTGCGAGACCTCAGGAAAGGTTCGAGTACCTTTTTTCGATACTTGGGCAAGTGGGGTATTGAGTAAAAAAAAAAGGTACGAGATTTTAATGATAAGGGGTGAAAATGACATTTCGAGAGATTTCACGTGAACGGGAGGAGCGTGTGTATAAATTAAAACTTCCCGCCAAGTGTTCAAGGCAGAGTGAGAGAGAGAGAGAGAGAGAGAGAGGGAAGTGGAAGATGAATAAAAAGAAAGAAAAAGAGCGATAGACACAGCCAACAAGTAGCGAACGGGGAATCCCCTGTTTCTACGAAAGATTGCGCGCTCGATAATTGAACGAAAGATTCTCACGAGAGTCACTTGAATGCGTGAATAAAAGTAATTGACCCGAGACTCGCGGAGAGTTCACGTGGTCCGATAAGCCCGTAACCACGTGTCCGATAAGCGACGCGATAAGGACGATAAGAGGGACCGGCCATCGCGCACCGCAATTCCGTATATATTTATTATTGGCACCAAGTACAAAGGGTGGACAGTGGCGAGATAATGGCAGGGCTGGACCAAGAGGTCGTAGAAGCCGGATTGGTCGAGGCCGGAGCCGGCCAATGGCGTTTCACCCCCGTGATGAGGGTGGGTCTCCATGGCAACCTACACACACTCGGGCTCTCCCCCTTGGACAAGCCCAATCGATCGAGGTGTGCTTTGGCCGGACGAAACTCACCCTCTGTCAGGCCACCCCCCAGCCTTGGTGCCTGTTATTTGAATGGGGGTTGGCGAGGGTTTGGGTTTTGGAGAGGGAAGGGGGGGGGCACTGACGGGGGGTTGGGGTTGAATGTGACAGAGTACCACCCCCGAGGGCTCCCGCCCGTCGAAAGTGCGGCGAGCGGGACTCAGCCCATACCTGCCTCCGGGGCTTCGAGTCGGGGCTTGGGCAGAGGGTGGAGGTCGGACGGGGGTGGCGTGGACAGAAATCAATATAAGACGTGCCTCTCTCTCTCTCTCTCTCTCTCTCTCTCATCCCTCTCTCTCATCCCTCTCTCACCACACCATACCACGCTCCCTCGAGGGTGGACCAACACACACACCCACACTCGCGCAAACCAAGCATTTCTGTACAGGGTGTGTTTCGCCATGTAACGGGTAGCAATGCTATTTCTTGGATTCGCTATAATAATTGGCTACTATATTTATTTAATTAATTAAATGCCAGGCTCGATCAAATAATAATAATTAAAAAAAAAATTATACGATACGCTGCTATGATTATTACTATACGTAAAAAGAAATTTTATCTCGATAAATTACTATAATAATTTGTACGGAGGGTGGTTTTTTTTTGTACGTTGGGTACCCTGGTACTCGATTACGGTTTGATAACAGACTAATCCTTTATCTCGGATTATCTACAATTTTCAAATTTAATCGTAGGGGGGGGGGGTCACCAGTGGCAACGTGCAAACGAGTAATGCATTCTAATGAATTCCGATGAATTTACGTATCTAACGGGCGAAGATACCGGAGGCTGGCTTCTGGATCGCGGTGTAATACTTCCAGGACACCCGTTACGTGGCGGTATATAGGATCGATAGAGGGGACAGCAAACGTGTGGGGAGAGTAGAGTTCGTATCCTGCGGATAAGGGAACGGCATCCATAAATTACGACGCAACTCTGCAGGGTAAAAGTCCTGTACAAGAGACCTCCTATGTAGAGCTAAGGCCCTTTCCAACCCCCCAAGCCCC
>NW_014332892.1:3022320-3022551 GCF_000341935.2 Cephus cinctus | reverse complement strand
CCCCCCTCGCCCTGTTCCACCAATGCCTAGGCACCATCCCCTTGAGCCACCCTCATCCCTTAACCTTCCTCAGGGCCCTCCCCCCGGCCTCTTCCAACGATCTTCCAGAGTCCCGTCTCGCGCACCCCTAACCACGGAGAGAGCCCTAAGGGTAGGCGTGCTATGGAACTATAAATTTTATCGTTAAGTTGTTTAGACCATGGCCCCCGTAAACAGTTCGCCGAGGGTTGA
>NW_014332892.1:2982768-3022222 GCF_000341935.2 Cephus cinctus | reverse complement strand
CCCCCTGAGACTTTGAGGATTGGGTAGGCCCCCCCCGCCCTCCCGAAACTACCCCTAAGAATTCTTTCGGTCGAGTCGCTCGACGCCGAAGGACGATCTGATCTTTCTGGATGATCCGAAATGTTCCGTGATTCCTGGCCGCGTTTCCTTTATCTCGTTTCGACTTTAGGGGGTGAATTTTGAAGTTGGGGCCTATCGGGGGGTTGGTGGATAGACGCGATATATTCGCATTAGCGTAAGTGCAGAGGAGCTGGGATGGTGGAGCGTCCCTTGGCTTAAGGAGAGGACGTTTCGGTACGCGAAGAACAGGAAGCGGATGGTAGGCAGAATGAGGTGGCTGCTGAGCAGGGGCGGCGAGGAAGGGCGACAGCGGGGGCGACGGTGGTAGTGGAAATTCTGAAAGAATCCCGAAGGGTGGGTTTGATTCGTCGAAAAACTGTACGTTTTTCTCGCCGATAGAATGGCCGGGACGTTACCTGAATACATTATGTGTTTTCTACCCCTGGGGCTAGGATATTGAAATTTTTAATATCGAGGCCGATGGGGGTGGTCGGGACACTCTCGATGGCTCCGGAGTGCGCTACCCGAAAGGGGGTGTGCGTCTATGGCTTTGCGAGAACATCCCTTGTGCAGTTGCCATCCCTTGGCTTTTCTTTCTTATTTTACTCTTGATATATCCGAGGACTGGTCTTTATTATTATTATTTTCGAACCAAAAAAAATATATATTCTTTCGAGCATACACCCCAGCGTGAACTTTCGTCGATGGCGTTGCGTGCCGTCGATATTTCTTATGCGACTGGATGCGCTTGATTAAGGGTAGAAAAAAACCACCCTTAGTCTACTGAAAGAATTTTGTGGACACCAACGATAATTAGTTAGGAAAGGACAAAATTTGCTCCTTTCCTTCAAACACATAAAACGACATTAGGCACGGGGTTGGAGGACGTTGAGCAAAAATTGGGGAGGTTTTTTTTTCACAATTACGGGGGATGATATCGATCATTATGAAAATCCTGTCGGAAAGAGAATTTCGGGTAAACATTCCAGAGAGATGGATACTGTTTTTGATATTTGTCACAGGTCAGTGTCGGCTTACGTAATCTTGATGAATTCACCCCCTGATAAAAGAAATGTGTTTTGAGAATAAAAAAATTGCGGGCAATTTAAAACGCCGCGAAGTAAATTACGAAGGAATCGTAATAACAATCTTGGCTGGCAACCTCATAGAAAAAGTTTTACAGCACCGACGGTTTGCACTTTCGCCAAGTACGTGGAAAAGTTTTTCGATTTTTACCATAACGTCCCTTATTCTCTATCTCCCATTCGTTCGCGGGCCCCCGAGTCCACGTGGAAACAAACTACACGATCGTTAAATCGTTACGAAGCGATATAGACCCGCTATATTTCATGCACGCTTTATTAACACGCTTATACCTGGTAGCCATAGTCAGTACGCAGCACGATAATTTGGTCAGTGGGATTCCAAGCGGTCATCCCCAAAAAAGGTCCAAGGGTAGAAACAGGCGCGTGCGAGACCCTCGAGCTAGTTACAGGGCGCGACCGGAATGGCCGAAGGGTCATTTGCTGACCTTGGGCGTGCGGCCCATCCCCAACCCCTTTGGTGGTCAAAACAGGCGGAAACATGGCCTGACCCTCGTATATCAAATCCAAAAAGTTCCAATATATTCAGCACGTCATCCCCTAAAGAAAAATGTTTTCAACCCCCTCGAAAAAGAAGGTAGCATTAAAAAAAAAAAGGATGTAAATGATAATTTCCAAAAATCATTAAATCCTAAGGGTAATTTTCATTTTCAAAAAACTACCCTTAGATGCTTCATGGTACTCGTAGGAATCGTAGCGGTCTATAGTAAATAAAGGACAGCGACTCTAACGGGTAGCTCTTCGCATACGTCAGAGGCCAGATAGCCCAAGGGTAGAAGAATTTTTTTTTTCTCAAAATTATTTTTTTTTTTTTCCAGTCGTTTGAGGGTGGTGGGCATCCGCAGGGTGGATTCTCGAGTACGGGAGTTCAAAATGCAATGGAAAAAAAAAACAAAGAAAATAAAAAGGCTCGAGAAAAGGAAGGTATATCTAGCCGTGTTAGCGAATAGTATGCGGCGCTCGTTACAGAGCCTCCACTCTGCAGATTCAATATTCTAACCAAAATCCCCGGGGCTAGAGAAGCAAAACTTTCCAAGCCGCCATACTTGACGGCTCGGCGGCCGTCGCGACGTCAGTCAAAAATTTTGCCGTTCACGGTAAACTTACAGTCCACACGCGACGGGGCTCGCGCGAGTTACTTGACGGACTCGACGTGTAGCAGGTTGGTACAGTGTGGCACAAAAACTACTGAGAAAGATGACGTCACGAGATTATTAACCTCCATTTGGAATTTTGAGAAAAATTATTATTCACGTGCACATGGAAATCCTCGATTAATAATATTCAATTTTCGTACAAAGTCAGCCGTGACGATTGCATGACGTCAGACTCGCTTTGTAAACAATACAAATATTTTACAAAAAATACCTGACAGTTGTAGAATTTTGGAAAATTTATATCACTAAAATCCGTTGATCCGAAAAACGCTCGTTGTCATATAAAACGGAACTGGTGAATTTATCTGAAATTTTTGATCCTGGTGAAAAATCGAGTTATTTCAAGAAAAACAAGGATGGGTTCCCAGCATCAATGTTTTCTCTGGATCCGACTGTACCCGCCTGAAACGCTATAGAAACGCTTCGCAGAGAAGGAAAGGCCCCGGGCTATGGCTTCCCGTCTTATCCAGTGTGCGTTACGCGATATGGATAGGAAAATTTGCAGAGGTGTACACACATAACATATATATGTATATACAGAACGAGGAGAATTCAGTGTTACAAGATACGGGGCCTTGCCGCGTGTATAATTTGCATTAGATGCGGATCAGACAGAAACTGAAATATTCAAAGTTGGCAGACACTACGACGAGAAATTAGCACGAGTATAGAGAAAAGATTACCCGACATGAAATCCAACCAAATTTCGATAAATTTGAAAAAAAAAAATTATAAAAATAATTTCTGGTAACCAGTAACGGCCATTTTGGGCCCCACTTAACGGAGGTTCAATTCAAATTGAGACTTACCAACCAAATATCTGGTGGCTGGTCTGGCCCAGAAATTCAGTAAGGCCCAACTGCACCACGTGGGCATCGTAGGTACAACTAAAGAGTCCCAATATGCGAGGCCCGGATTGAATGTTTAACGCGGCTCTAATGAGACGAGCGCAGGCCTAAAGTTCCAGGTAGGCCAGATTTTAATGGTCGCCATATTTTCGTAACCCTTTGGTTACCTGAGAGCTTCGGGGGGTTTGGTAGGAAGGCGAAGGGAACCCCGAAAATCCGTAGCGCGAGATTGAAATTCAAATGAGACCGCGAGGATATTCTAATTCCCTTGCACCCTCCTTTGCATATCTGGGACCCACGCAGCTGCCGGGGGACCCAAATTATATACGTTTCCTTTTTTCTTTTTTTTCTTCTTCGCCGCGCTCCGATCCGCAACAATTGAAAATCGACAGTATTCAAATCGAGTGCCATAAGCTGACAGGGAGGTACTGCCTATTGGGTACGTGTATATAGTTAAGGGATGATAAAAAAAAGGACCCTTAAAAAATAAAGGGTAAACGCACATAGGAACTTTCGGTATATCCTCCATTTCGCGAAGTTACCCATCTGACCCCTCGTAACTTGAATTGTCGTCCTTACCGCGTGACGTCATTAAATCGACGTGAAAAATATATATATATATATATATATATTAAAAATACTCAACACTGTACTTTTTTGAATTTCAGTCCGAAAACTCTCACCGCGAACCTCCCTCGCTGGATGAAGATTGAGAATAGAACATTCCGCCAGGTTGGGCTGGGTGTACGTAACGATCATCTACTCGAGGAGATACGGGGTCCGGGTCCATCGACGTTCCTGAGCTGTCGTCGAAGGGTACATTCGGTACCTATTCGGTACGTGTCCCAGCGAGGAAGAAATAGGAACGGCGAGGGTCGCTTTGCATAATCAAATCCCCCGACAACCTTCTAGAATGCGGGAGTGGAGCATCATGGGAGAAAATCCGGAGCACGCGGGACCTCCGAAAAATGCAGTTTGCTGTTCTCCGCGGGGCGAGGAGTCTCAAGGATTGAGGGGTTGGCTTAGAGAGAGACGCATTAGACGGTTAGATACGTGGAGGTTTCTTGTTACGCGTTAGAGGGGATGTAAAGGGGGGTGGTTGCGTATGGGGGTTGATTCCTGGTTGCGCGTCCCTTTTCGAATTCCAGAAATAGCTAGAAACACCCCCGTGAAAGTTCTTGGGAATTCTGGTGGGTAGCCTTGTAACCCAAGGGGGGGTGGTAGGTACTCGAGGGGTAGCAGCGTGCAGGGTATGGTTTTAGGGTGATTTTAGGGTGGCGCGGGAGAGGGGCGGGGGGGGTTGAGGGCTGTAGAGGAGCGCCAAGGTAGAGATGGAGAGAAATGGGGTGCAGCGGTAGCAGCCCTTGTCAAAATGGACGCTAAGCCCGTATAACTCTAACGGGATTTTCGATCGTGGGCGGGCGACCAGGGGGGGAGGTGAGTCCTTCAAGATGGCGGCAATAAGGGATGGTTTAGGGCGCGTGAGGGTTGCCGGAGAGGTAATATATCAGAGGGAAAACCCTCTTACGGGGGTTTGGACTTGTGGCCGTTACTACCTCACTCCGCCTGCCTGAAGCTCTATCTACCATTCTTGTAAGGCACCCCCGTAGCCTAGGGGATGCCCAAGGGAGGTTATAGGCACGGCCCTGGGGTCCGCTTTCGAAGTAACGTCTGACGGGTACGGAAGACCGAAAATTCCGGGGGGTTGGGTTGGGAGGGGGTATCCCCCTGATGCTTCGGGAAATGGTGGAAAATCGAATGGAAAAACATTGGCCTGAATCGTCACACCTAACCTAACCTCGTATCCCAACCTTCCTGCAAGAAGTGACTCGTCGGCCTGAAACTTTATTGGAAAGTCGCGCTATGGTTCCACCCCCTCCTGTCCCCATACCCGAAGTCGCACGATTCCGTCAGACCAAAAGTAAGAATTCGCTGGGGGGCCAACGTTCCGATTTGAAATAGAAAAAAAGAATCACAAGCTAAACCGCCATATTGCAAAAAAAAAGACAGATTCCACCTTACCAACTTCGAAGTCCCGTGAAGAGTCCACGAATCCAGCGCTACCTGTAGTAAAAATAAAAAGTCACGGGATCGAGCGAACTAAGTGGACTCCTGAATACCTGACACCAATCAGCCCCCTTCCGGTACCCTGAAAAGTTCACCAATCCCCATCGACGATATCACGACCACGTGCGCAGGGGCATCGCTTCGCGATTATCGCGCGGACCGAGCGAAGGTCCTTGAAGAAAAATAAAAAAAAAAAAAGGCTCTGAACCGCGATAGAAATGGCGATGTGGTTTTAACGCGAACTGGGGTAAAAATTAGTGGAACGGGACGTACGGCTGTGCGGTTGGATGGTTTGCCGGGGATTCTTGCGGGTGGGTTAGGTTAGGTTAGGTTAGGTTAGGTTAGGTTAGGTTAGCGGAGGGTTCGGAGGCGGCTGCCGTCGCAGCACGGAGAACCCAGGAGGCCATCGTCGACGTTTACACCGTCTGCACGGTCTGCCCCGTCTACCCCGTGAGCGGCTAGGAAAAATTGCTGAAGGAAAAAAAGTCTTCGAGGCGTAAAAGAAAAACAGGCAGTCAGTCGCGCTGGTCTCTCTTCGAGGAGAGGCTCGGGCCTGGAAGTGAAAAGGCTTCGAGCGCGCAGTAAACATCGAGCGTGTAATTCGCTCTTTAAAGAACACTTGGACGATAATTAAGCCGGTATGGGGTGCAGGAGGGGGGTCGAGAGAAGGAGCAGACCAAGAGAGACAGATCCGTTGAGCGATGACGAGGAGGGGCGACAGGGGGGTGGAGTGGCTGGATCAGTAAAAGAGTGGTTGGAAACGGGTGAGAGAATTAATGAGAGAGAGAGAGAGAGAGAGAGAGAGGTCGCTGAAAAGATCTTTTCCCATTTATTTTTCGTACCCATGGCATGGAAAGACACGTGGTGTGGTTTTAATTAGCACCGGGGGTGTATTTCCGACGGGAGGGATGAAGAATCTCGGGTTTTGAATTTACCTGGTGCCTATCGCGTGCGCGCGCAACCCTCGCTGCACTCTGGCAGCGACACTCCACTGCTTGGAATTTATTTTTCTTTTTTCCATCGCGTTCGGTCAAGAGCCTTTTCCACTGACAGCGGCGGGTTTCACCCCCTTGAAAATTTCGAAAAAACATTTCTTCGCGATGTTGGTCAATATTTTTTTATATTACTAATTAAGATCATTGCGTGTCGTTTACTTTACCCATCGACATTTCTGTCCTTGAAAACTTCGGTTTTGACTTTTTTTTTTCAGAAATCCAGCGCCTAACTTCCTCCCATTGACTCTTCTTATGAAAATGCCATAGACGTTGCGATATCATAGGATTTTGTTTTTCTGGAATTTATATATATATATATATAGTACTCATCCACTGGGTATTTTTTTATCTAACAAAAATTATACACAGATTTCACAGAGGAAGCCGATTCTACTTTGAATATTTACCAGGTAACAACTGTATCGCGGTACTTTTACATTTCAAAGAATGTTGAATGCAATTAGGTATAAGTTGATGTACAGTAGAAAAAATGAACGCAAGGGATGGAGATCGAAAACGGGAGAAAATAAAAAAAAGAGCAATATCGACGTCTACGTCGGAAACATTGTTCGCGTCCACCAACGCGTTTTCAATTTGGCGGCCGAGCGTCGAGGGCGAACTCGAAAGGACAAAGGAGTTGCGATTTTTTTTTTTCTTTTTTTGAAACGCGCCCTGGGTACGGCGGTGCCGCCCGACTGGGGGTGAATGTCGCAGCAACGTTTTATACATCGTCGAGTTTTATACGGCGGGGTAATTTTTTTATTAGCTTCAAAACCACTCGACTCCCGTCTGCAGTGAGATCTCCCTTATAAAAAGGATCGGCCATCTTCCTTCTCTCTCTCTCTCTCTCGTACTCGTATCCTCCACCCCCGTATTTTCCACCCCTTCTTCAACAGCCGCCAACTACCACCATCGCCGTCGTCATCCGCCTACGACCTCCTCCTCCTCCTTTCACTCCCTTACCACCAGCATTTCGGAGTACCTTGTATTCATTTGCTTTATCAAGTATCTCATGCGAATTAAGAGCGTCGCGCGCTTTCTCACTCTTTAATCTCTTTATGTTTTCTTAACGCTGTTTCATCCGCTGCGTTTTTTCCAAATTTATAATTTCACTGTATCGCTTCTTCCTTTTATTCTCCTCCGCAAACGTCCCTTCGATTCGATCCAATTGGCAGATTTCCTCGTGCACGATTTTACGTGGCTTCCGAAAATATTAGGGAGATGCCATGGCGGATTACCTAAAAGTGCAAAAATTAATGTACGTTATGTGGAATTGTATGTTTTACTTTTGTATATACCAGAGGATTTATTACCTCGTGAACGTAAGGGAAATATACTCACTTGATTGTCACGTTAATTCAAGAAGTAACAAACGACATCATTAGGACTTTGGACACCACTTGTTTTCCCATTGTACGTTATTCCTCTTTCTGATAACGTCCAATCCATTCCGCCATCCCCTAACCAGCCGACGAAGCAACGAAAAATGATTAAACACGACTACCCCAAACCAGAAATTTGAATAAATATTGAGGAATGATTCACCTGATCGACCGAAGACGTACACCAGTCTCTCCCTTTGCAAATCTTGAAAAGAAAAGTAATTGTTTTCCCCCAAAAAAAGTGCCATGACAACCGAGTACAGTTCAATCGAGTACCAAGGCCCAAGACTTTGAAAAAAAAAATATCAAAAACGTCTTTCTGTCATCGCTGAGACATGTTCTTCATGGGCAGGTGCAGAGTCAGGAACTTAAGACCTTAAGCAACCCCTACTCGTTCCAGGTGAGGGGGGTCGTGCTTATAAACTCTTAAAGGGTGGTAAACTCGTTTCACGAACACGCGCCGTTCATTATAACAAGGTTCGGAATTGAATACGTTTCAGGTTAATACTCCATTCTTCAAATAACCTGACGTACCAGCCAACCGATCCATCCGGTTCTCCAAGACGACACAGCGACGACGTGAACACGCGTCCCGGTGATCAACCTGGTTAAAAATGTAAAACAGGATCAAAAGTAAGTCCCTAATCACGTCATTAAAATACGTATACGCGCGAGTAGATAATAAAATGATTTTACCTGCTGTAATACATACTCCTTGTTTTAGCCCCAAAGGGTGGATTACACAAGAAGCAGTACGAATCAGGAAGGGGTGACGCACTCTTTCGCACAGGCCAACAAGATCATTAACAATGCTTAACTTTTGCCCATTAATCTCTTGCGCTAATTATTTAGCCATAGTCGCGTTGGGCCTGGCAGAACTTGATGGTTACGTTGTTGCTGCCTACTACTGGATAGGTGGTACCCCTTTTCTTGCGTGAGTCTTGCCAGAGTAAATTGATTACAATTAAAGGGTTGGAAGATGGCCGAGGGGCTGGGAGAACTCGGAGTACAACGGTGACCACATCTCGACGCTGATTGGTGGAGTCAAGTTTGTGGCAAGATGGCTGCTTTCCCAGTTTCCCTTCTCCACACGCTTTCTCTAAGACGCTCCTCTCCCTATGTGCCAAATAGACGTATGTATATATAAGCCCGTTCGAAACAATGCTGAGCATACATGTATAAGTCTAAAGATATCTACAGACGTATACGTACATTATATAACTATACGTACTACACCGGCTCTCTAGCTTATACGCACCCAAGCACAGTTCTCTGTTCTATCCTTGTCGTTTTTAGTTCACTCGCACCTTACTTCTCACTTGGCAATGTCTATCCTGCTCTTCCTCTATTCGTCCCACTTGTTTCCTTCCTCTTCCTTATCCATCCTTCCCTACCGGCAGGTACCGTAGGCTAAGTACGTGCCAGGATAGTTTCAAAGAGAATTTAATAATAATACATAGAACTTTCTCTAATGAGTTAATAGTAACCTCGGTCATATACTTTATTCGACGTTACTCTCAAACGAGTGAACCAGCAGTGCAAGGAGAGCATACCTGTAAAAAGGGAAAATTAGTAATTGGATCTTTTAGCTTTTTTAACAATTTTTTCGTTCCATTCACTTACCAGAGCCAACGTTGTACCGTGTGTTTCTGACTTCTTTTCACTTTTCCCCATGATTTTTCCATTATTTTTCTGTGGTGAAAGAAAAGAAAAAATTATTAGTCCTGTCTGCCTCAACTTCAGGCCTGAAGGTGGCGGATCCGAAGTGGATATTTGAAGAGGGTGATAAGTGTAAGGGGCGAATTGGCAACCAGGAGAGAAAAGTGCAAGCAATAATTTTATTTTATGCGATAAAGCACGGCTTTTGAGTAAGGTGCCAGGCAGGTACGGTTATAAGAAGAAGAAAAAGGAATGGAACGAGGAGACGGAGAAGAAGGAAGACGAAGGAAGAGGGAGAAGGTTGGTGGTACTGTAAAAGGGTATGCGGGAGACGAAGGTGGCGTGGCGCGTATCTTTAGTAAGTAAACAGAACGCCTTATGAATTTTAAGCAGCGCCAAGGAAAACGTTTTTCCTTTGAGCAACCTTTTATATAGGAACAGCACGCGGTAAGAAGGGCAACATAATTTCAAAAAGCAGATGGATAAAGATTGTACATGTAGTCTTTTCATTTTGAAAGCCCTTTTCTAATAACGACTTTTCTCATGGAACACCTGCTGTACTTATATGCAGAAGAAAGAAAAAAGAATCTCCAATATTCATTATACCTTTACAGAGTATCGTTGATCAGACTGCATACCTTATGGACTGTAATAATTATTTATTAGACCATTCTTTTCTTGGTAATTAATTGTCAGGAATTTTAAACATCCACTTTGGAATAACTATGAAGTACGATAAATACCTTGGCAGTTATATTGCTCCTGGCGATACTGATTTCATTCCCCTTTTACAGGATTGGTCGTTGATACCGTGTTGTTATCATATTGATTTCCGGGCAGGACTATCTAAGCATTGTAATGGCAAGTCCGGATTCTGCGCCCTGTGAGGCACACGTGTTTCTAATGATTTTAGTGTACCAAGATACGTACATAATGTATAGTCATAGGTAGGTATATGTATACGTACCCAGGGCGTAGTGTAATATGTCGTGGCGCTGAAGATGTCGGCGGAAGAAGGGTGGATGGAAGGTGGGATGGTCTTGTGGGATTCTTAATGGCAGTATGCCTCCGAGGTAACACTAGGGGCTATTAAACGCACGCCCCCCCTTGGCGTCGCATGGCTCCCTGAAAATTAGTGGAATAATTAATGTAAAAATCAGTGCTAAATTACCAGGCTATATCTATACATCTTGCCGAGGGTTACGACAACCCTTCTGAAACATTGACCGCACGCTAATAAATTTCAATGATCATTCTATTAAGTCATAAACATTTCCATAATTGTAAGAGTGGAGTTTTTAAAGAATACACCCTTAATAAATCTCGATTATAAATTATTCTCTGATTAACCTGTAAACCCTCTTGTCTAATTAATAAAAAATATAGACGTCGTCCCAGTGAACGTTCTCCATGTTCATACCTTTCGTCAATCCATCAGCGTAGTTTACAGATCCAAATTAAAATTGTCCATGCGAATATTAGGAACTAATGGTGCCTCTCGACGGCTATAGGCTGAACGATTAATTGATTGATTGAAAATGATTGAGCCTTTTTCACGGCGAGGAAGGACGAAGAATAGATTGAAGTCAGGCCAAGATGAAAAGACTCGGCAGAAGTCAGTAACGTTTCCACTCCAAACGGTAAGCGTATCGTTATATTTAAGGTGGATACACATCGCCCACGAAGAAAAGCCCTGGGGTGGCTCCTGATGGGTAGGTGGAGTGAGACGTGAAATGCGGAGCCGATGGATGCGAGTCTCGCTAGAAGGGAATAGAGGGTAAGTAAGGAAAATGTAAGCCCAGATCAACCGAGCTGATCCCCTTACGCGTGGCGTTTGACACGGCCGCTAAAATTTTTACTTGCTTCGATTTGGGCTTTCGGGGCTTCTCTGTTCTCTGATTGGTGGACCTTGGCCACGCCCTTGCATATAAGGGTAGCTTGCTCGCCCGAGCACTATCAACCCTTATGTGCTCGATGTGAGTACAGTTATGTATGAGTACATATGTACACGTGCAGACTTCATATAACACGATACATGGCAGGAACGTGTATACCGGGTGGGCTTCGACTTCTGGGATACCGAACTTTTGTTACAGACTCGTATGGTGATGAATTCTTGAATCGTTTTTACTGAAACACCGTGGAATGCAGCTGTGGTTATAGAAAATTTTGGCTTTTTATTTAGCTTTGTATTTCAATGTTAACAAAGTGAGGTTATAAATACCTTTCGATACGAGATGCTAGACGTACGGTTGATTTGTAATTATTTTTAAAACTTTTCGTTTTAACGAAAAGGCTTCTGTGTATTCCTTTCACGTAACTCCTTTTATTTGTCCTCTAACAACACTTTTACCGAAGCTCTTTTCAACTGCGAATACAATTTTACCGTTTTTATTCATTCTGGAATTTGTCATTAGTGATTCTTTAACATTTTCTTCGTCAAAATTTCTGCGTGCATGATATTTTGTGTTGTTTAGATTAGGGATTTACGAACAGTGAATTTCTTTTATTTAAGATCGTTAGAATTTCGTGAAACGTGAAATCTATTGATGGATGAATTAGGTTACTCACGCGACTGTGGATTTTATGCATTGGCACGGTAATATATGCTTCGCTACGTAACTCTTGTTGAAGTACCGCAACAAGTGTGCGGGGAAAGATGGTAGGAGGTTTTACATGAAACGCAGCATCCATCAAGTTAACCTGATTTATTCGCAAAGATCTCGTTTAGCGATACTCACTTCATCTTAACGCCGTCATAATAGAGATCTGATGATGTTTACTTGGATAGGGATACTTACCTCAACGTCAAATTCGCGTGGGAATCTTTGAAAGCTATGACTAATGATTTTTTTACTCGTCCGCGAGATAACGATAATTATCACGAAACTTTACTATAATTGTAAACAGGAATAATTGTTGAAAAATATTTTTTTTAATTTTGGATTTGTGCTGGGGCTTTAAATTTAGTTGCAACAAAATTCAAGGCGTGGCGCTCGTGTCAGTGCTGCGAGCGCATCAAAACAATCTTATGCTTGGTGACAGTTTTCGTGAGAATTTTGACTGAAATGATTGAGGAACACGACGAGCGTGAGACAATATGCGATTCGGTGGTAAGTATTACTTTGGATGTAATAATAGATCTGTATGGTTTTTATGAAAACCGCTTCAGAACAGTGATAAATCATTATTACCATTTCCTAACCTTCAATTCCAGAACTCCTTGGTGGAAGGCTGTCGCTTGCCGGTCAGAATGCACGGCACAGAAGACTGGCGTGAGTATTATAAGATCTTATTATTGCATATTTTATGTATTTATGAAAAACCGCGTTTAATACGATCTTTCCAGCTGAAAATAAGCACTGGGTGCATTTGGATGTTTGACAGTACACATTGTAGAATGAATTGTCAGTGTTGTTTACTATGATTTTTAGCAATAAAAGTGCAGCATTATGTTTGTTGGGAATAAATGTTTTAAGTGTTTAATTTATTAATGTAAATACGCCCTGTTTAGGAAAATGTTAAGATGATTAAAGTAGGATAAACAGTTTGTTAGGTTAGGTTATGTTTGGTGACCTGTTACGTACATTTTTTAGACAGTACAATTTATGTTGTTCGACAGTTATGTTACTAGCGATAGTGAGGGTGATGAACGTTTAACAAATGTCATTTAATCTTTGCAGCTCTTGCTGAAATAATCAGCGTTAAAGAAGTGCGTGACATCAAGTGCTATTACGTACATTATGTAGATTGTGAGTATAGTTGCAAATCGCATAGATGAATGTATGCAGTAGAGAGTGTTAAGATTTAACAGTGACAATTTCCAGTCAATAAACGATTGGATGAATGGGTACCTGAGGACTGTTTGGATACTCGTAAAGTCCAATATCCGCGTCGAGATGGTACAACGCCAGGGACTGGTGCAGCGACTCCTAAAAAGCAAGCACCGAGCAGACCTCCAAGTCCAAACAATATAAATAGTGAACCAGTAAATGGTTCCGCTGTGCTGCAAGCTGCCTTACAGAAAAAAATAGCCAGGAAGCGAAAAGGCACATTTCTTGAAAATGAGGATTCGCAAGATGGTCCACCACAATTGCATTCAACGGCTGGCCCAAGACCTACAGGATCGTTAGTGGCACATCACCATGATGATGTTGTGACCCGAATGAAAAACATTGAACTTATTGAACTTGGAAGACATAGGATCAAACCCTGGTACTTTAGTCCGTACCCTCAAGAAATGGTGAATCTCCCGTGCATATACATTTGCGAGTTTTGTCTTAAATACCGAAAAAGTCGAAAGTGCCTAGAGAGACATTTGGCAAAGTGCAATTTACGTCATCCTCCTGGAAATGAGATCTATCGCAAAGGATCGATATCATTCTTCGAGATAGATGGTAGAAAAAACAAAAACTACGCCCAAAACCTCTGCCTATTGGCCAAGCTCTTCCTGGATCACAAAACCCTTTACTACGACACAGACCCCTTCCTCTTCTATGTAATGACAGACTTTGACAGTCGAGGTTTTCACATAGTTGGTTACTTTTCCAAGGAGAAGGAGTCGACAGAGGATTACAATGTTGCCTGTATCCTCACAATGCCTCCGTACCAAAGAAAAGGTTACGGAAAGCTCCTAATAGAATTCTCCTATGAACTGTCCAAATTTGAGGGTAAGACTGGCTCTCCGGAGAAGCCATTATCCGATCTGGGTCTGCTATCCTACAGAAGTTACTGGGCGCACACAATACTGGACATACTCTTGAACGTGAAGCCACTAGTAGAGAATGAGAAACCCCAAATAACGATAAACGAAATATGCGAACTGACCTCAATTAAAAAAGAGGATGTGATATCAACACTGCAAAACCTGAACCTCATAAACTACTATAAAGGACAATACATCGTAACGCTAAATAGGTAAGCAACCGATTATGCACCAAACAATCAGTCGCGCAATGAGTGATAGTTTCTGAAAGTCTTCCTCGGCAACGCAAAGAGACATAATCAATAGACAAATTCGGATAATCACTCCATGATATACTCTCGATTTTTATCAGCATCTCCTTTCGCAGGGAAATAATTGAACAACACGCAGCGGCCATGGAGAAGCGTCAAATCAGAATAGATCCAAAGTGTCTTCATTGGACTCCAAAAGACTGGAGTGTACGAGCAAAATGGTGAACCGATCGTAAACACGACAATAAGACGATGCTAATCGACCTTAATAATTCATTTCAGGATACCCGGAAGTGACTGCGTACGTTTAACGTCTGTACAAAATTGTACATAAAATAGCGATCTGTGCTCTTAAGTTTTAATAAGACTGTATCTGGCTCCACGCGCGATGCCTGTCCGATTACCTCTCACATGACGAACCGACACCCAGGTTACACATTTTTATCGATTATTCGAAATTTGCAATTGGTCCGACACTGTGCTGACGACTATCTCATACTTAAAAAAGCAGGCACGCGTGTTCGGTCAGGAACAAGGTTTTAATACAGTGACTAGATTTTTTAAAAGTTACAGTTGTGTATGTAAGTACTATTTCGCGATCATCGATTTGTACAGGAAGAAAGAAAAAAAGGAAAACCACTTTGAAAGTGTAGAATTGTAAATAAATGTGATTTTATATAAAATATCGCTTATTCTCGATATATCGTCAGCAAACAAAAAGGATTACAGTCAGGAACGTCAGGTAAGGGTAATAATTTAAAGAAAAAAAGAAATTAAAATCAATCGAATGAAAAAACAGATTGATTCAAATACATCGTCTTATATATTCATACGGTATATATATCTATATATACACAAATATACATATGCATATAGATAGATATACATATATATGTAGATATATATTTTTTATATATTCAACAGTAACATCACAGTAGCTTCATATACAATAAATTTTTTTTTTTTTTTTCTTTCATATAATCATTTCTTTTGCATCTGTTTTGTGTCTCTGTCGTTACCCGGCGAGTGCGACAAGACTGCGACTGTTCAAAAACTCGCAAGTAATGGCGCCATTATTTTCTATTAGCCTTAACGTAGCTATAGCATTAGTGTCAAGTAAGTGCTTGCAGTAGTATCGTAATAGTGGTACCAGTAGCGCCAGTACAACCGAGGTAAAAAGTTAATGAGGTCAATTTCATAATCACGATTCGCTAACGGCGCCTCGTTACAAAATTCTTCCCTCGACTTATATCATATACATATTATCGTTCAAACTAATCCGCGTCACTTGCGGACATTTGAAATTTCCCGCGCGAGGGACGCCACCGCACGTGGGTACAGTCGGCCGTAAAAATCGCGTACGGTCCGATCAACGGCGACCATTACGAAGATATAATCGATTGATTCGATCGACGTGAACGCATCGAGATCGCCAGATGAAAAAAGGACTATCGACTAATTAAAACGTAGTATGTATAATAATCTTTACTTTTATCTATGCGGTGCTACAATCTTTTTTTCTTCTTTTTCTTCTTCTTTTCACTTCTTATCAGACGATACTAGGTGACACCAATGATGGCGGATGGCGATTACTCTTCTTCGATTTTTTTTTTCACGTTTTCTTCTCTTTTTGATTTACGATTAGTAAGCGTATAACAAGAATAAAGGAGCTTCTGATCGCAGGACAGGGCGTTATAGTGAATAGTATGACTCTTTGTGAATAGTAACAACAACAACAACAACAACAATGATGTATCGATGACGGCGGGAAATATGTCACTTGCGCGTGGGACAACGAACATTAACAATGAGCGAATACGATGCGGACGATAATAATAATGTTTTTTATGCGTATGCATTATGCAATAATGAATACCATTTAAGTAACTCTTACAGGTTAGGTATGCACAAAATGCCGGTAGTAGCGTACCTCTTTATCCTTATGCTATCCGTTTTCGTTCCTTCTCTTATTCTCCTTTTTTTTCCCTTCCTTTTGTCTTACGACGTCCTTAACGAGCCTCTCGATTATCCTACCGCGCCTGATTCGCGAGTGACAGTAGAATGACAGCATGACAGTGCCCAAGTGATCGTACAGTGACAACGATTGAGAATGCGAATTTTAAGGGAGAAAGCTCTCGATTGATTTTCCCTTTTATTTTCGTATTATTTTTTTTTTCTTCATTATTATTATTTCGAGCTCTCGACACTCGCCGTAATTCGCGCGCGCTTACGAAAACGTGTTTCGTCTTTTTCTTTATATTTTACCTTCTCGCCCATTTTTTTATTTTTGCTGTTTATTTTGCATGCCAAAAGAAAATTTTGCGAGCGTCGGAACGAGAACGTTAACGTTACGTGACGTGGCTAAGCGTATCACGGAAATGATGACTTTCACTCGAGGGACTTCGAAATTTTTTATTTTTTTTTTCTTGTTCATTATTTTTTTTCTTTTTTTTTTTGGAAATCTACTTTCGTCCAGCCCCTTTGTGTGGACAATAAGACACTTAACAGTTTCTTTTTTTTTTTTTTTCATTTTTGTTTTTCCTCTCAACGATTCCCCACATACGCGCGGCGAATCAACAATTATTTATTTATTAAATACGTTATTATAGCGCGGCGTTGCCATTATATTTATAACAACGGAATATACAGTCGAGGAGGATAGGTCCGGGGGGGGAGGTGTGGATAATAAGATGGAAATTACTATTAAAAAATATTGTAGGTACCTGCAAAGTACACGCGGCCGAGGAAAGTACAACGTGTCGTGTAAAAAATATTTTCCTCAGATTTTTTGAGAAAAAAAAAAAGAAAGTTTTACGTTCTCGCATCGATCGGGAATACATTTTTTCGTCTTATCTCTTTTTTCTTTGTTTAACTTCTCTCTACTCTTTATGTTTCATGATAAATGGGCGTTCTCGAAGGACTCTCGAAGAGGATGCTCCCATTTCGCTCGGTGAAAGGTGCACGAGCCATTTCGAAAATTTATTTTGCAAAGACACGTGTTGATCGAACTTTTAAGTTTTCTTTTTTTTTTATTTTTTTTTTTTGAAATTTTTTTTTTACCCTTACCAACTTTCCCTCTTACTTCTCTCTTTCGCAATTTCGGATATGTTTTCCCGTATTCTTGTGACGAATTCACTTTCCTCATATTTCTTTTTTTTTTTTGGTTTTTCTTTTTTTGCTTCTACTCACTTTTCGACCATACGTCGCGAACTTTCTCAGGCGGATATCACAGTGCTTGCTGGATATCGATATTAGCGAACGAAATTTTGATTGCGATTTTTTTTTACTCGTATAAGGTCGAATATACTTTTTCTTTAAGCTTTTGCAATTATTCTCGTTGATCTCTCTTTACAACAGGAAACATCCTTTTCGGCAAAATCCACTGTATTCACTCATCCTCACAGTTTCTCTTGTTCGCTCGTTTACCCATAACGTTGCTTTTCGCCATTATTACACTAATTAATGAAACACACGCGAATCATCTTTCGTCATCGAATACGAATATAAGACGAAAACAATAAATACAAGCAATGACAAAGAGGTTTTTGTTTTCGCGCGAGCATCGAATATGGTGTCCGTTTATAAAGATCGTTTTTCTTTTTTTTTTTTTTTCACAAATCGTTCATCTTCCGGCACGTCCTCACGGATTTTTTTTTTAGAATCTCTGTCTTAGAGTATTGAAGATATAAAATCTACGATAGAAAACAGAACAGACTTCAAATATTTTTTTCCCCGTATCTTTTACGCCACATTCAACATCAACGCTTTCAGTTATCATTATTAGTATATATATATATATGTATGTATATATATATATATATATTTAATTTATCTTTTTTTAATTTACGCTTACGAAATATTAAATCTTTACCGTTACATTATTATTAGTATTTCTCTATGATACAGATTGTCATGTTCGGCCTTCAATTGCCGTCCGTACTTCGTTTCTCGTTAAAGAAATTTCGATTTTCTTTTTTTTTTTCCCTAAAAAAACAGCCGAGCAAAATCGTCACTGCAATATGAACATGCAGGTTACTTTTACTCAGATCCGAACATCCATTACAGGGAACCACGAAATTTCGAGAATTTTTGTCATTTCACTATAGTTAACACACCAAAATCAGTGGCGCCACTTTAGTAGAAAAGATTTAACTGAAAAATCCAATGGAACTTCTAACGAGTCGGAAGGATCAGTCGCAAACGTCATACCGACCATTCGTTCTGGCAGATTCAATTTTCCTTTACGTCTTAAACCTTTCACTCTATTTATATATTCCGACGCCTAACTAAGAGCGACGCCGACGACGCGTCGTTCTCTTGTACCTTATATATGTTTTTTCCATCCGCCATTCTCTTGTATAATTTCAATTGGCTAAGCTACGAAAATTGTGCATTCATTGTTGCGCCATGTTTCTCATGATTGTAATTAGTACAATGGAGAAAGTGAAACAGAGAAGGAGAGACAGAGAGAGAAAGTGCGTGGCGCATTTAGAATATAACGTACGATCGGAGTTTTCTATCAAAGATCCGATACGCCGAATGACAATTGATGATTGAACATTTCTACAGGAATGCCTGCTGTCTCTTTGAATGGAAAATAAAATAAATATAAAAAGATACGAAGGAAATATGGCAAACGTGCAATTGCCCAGTGATTAAATCACTGCCAATATCTTGGGCTCGTCCTTAACTCTCTTGCGCAGAGACAAATATGGCTGTCGGCATCTTTTAATTCTTGAGCGCGTGGGACGCCTCGGGCCATCAACCTCTTGCGCTGTGCGTGTCTAACGAGTAGCCAATAGACGCGCGTTCGAATACATCAATGTACGCGACACCAATGACGTCACCATATCAAATCATGCTTCTTCCATCGATTAATATTTTCATTCGGTTTTACATTTTTATTATATTTTTCTTCTCTCTTCTCTTTTATCGTATCCGTAAATAGTGCTAGTGTACCGATGCCTTTCCTCGCACACGAGATATGTATACACGGGATGCACAGCGAACGGGGTTACTGTACACGTAAATTACTCGCAGATTTTTATGCCAACTGTCATGGCTGTTATCTCAAATGGCCATAATCAGGACGATTATGTACGCGTTGATGTCTTAATTAGAATGACGAAGCTTTTTGAAAATATTTTATCGACAGAAGCGCATCGCTCGATGGTAATGCCAATGACGTTTCTATAAATTGTGCGCTTCGAACGTTACGACTTATTCGAGCCCTATGGTATTCGACCCTCTCCGCTATTCGCCTAAGAGGGATCCCGCTTTCTTTCATAGTCCGCAGTCGAAACTCTCTTGATTCTGCTGCACCCTCTTCTGATAAGCTTCCAGATAGCTGTCGACGTTACGGTAGATTCCTGAATTCGCCTGGAACATCAGGGTCTCCAGGATCCTCTCGTTCTGAATAGCTTTGGTGGGTAGAACGATCTAAAAGAAAATATTTAAGGGTTATCTCTTTGGTTGGACGTTATTTGAATTGAATATAGGGAAGGTACTGGCTTCTTTGTTTTTTACCATGGCTACCAGGACGTCACGAAGCTTGTCACGTGACTTTTCGCTAAGGAACGCTCTCGGTTTGATTTAAAGGGACGACTCGAGGGAGGTGGAAGAGTTATCGGCTATGAGGATCTCGACCAATCAGAATTATTAGTTCTCGAATTTGGCTATTCTCAAAGTCAGTCTGTCTCGGGGCACCGACCGAGGTGTCACGAACTGCCTCGCGCTCCCGTGCTCTCTGTTTATAGTTTTTCTAGCTGTGTTTTTATACGGTGTAGCAACTTCTCGCTCGTGTTGTTCTCGCAAGCTCTCGTGATATACAAGAAATTCCTTGGGTTTTCTGTGAGTGTTCGGGAAGTGCAGTGCAGTGCCCAACCGAGTGTCTCCTGGATGCAATTTTCGACCATCGCGGATTAGCTGCACCAGCTCCGGTGAGTACTCCCAATTTATTATTTGGTGAAGGGATGTCGAACTTCCGGTTCGTTCTGTTACATTTTCGAGCCTTTGCTCTCTGTATCGCGCACTATTTGCGTGTCACTAACTGCGACCCTCTCTAGCTCGACCTAGCAGCCTGAGCGGACGCGCATTCACGTAACCGTCCGCTCCCATTCGAGCATCCAGTTGCGTTTGCTGATTTCACGCGACCCCAAAGATCAGCACCTACCGTTGCGTTTCTCGATTTTACCCGTTTTCAAAAATCTACAGGATCCGTTAAGCTATCGCATTATCTGATTCCGTCAGAGTTCTCATTTTTGTGGAGTTGGGCCTGTCCCACCCGAACTCCCAGTTCATACCGGCTCGTCAGTTCCCGGGTGAAAAAGGAATTGGCTGGCGCCCGCCTTGCTTGCGGATGGCCTGAGCGAAGGGTGGACGGCCGAAGGTAACGTAAGTTGGTTCTCGAAGATAGTTCCTTCTCGGATTTTTCGTTATCGGTATCGATTTAAGAAAAATACGTTACAAGCTTTTAATTGTCCTGGTGGTGAAATTTGAATTTGGGATATTCCAGGGTACCGTTAACTCACCCTGATCAATTCTTGCGGTGTTATTCTGTAGAGTTTCAAATCTCTACTCAGTCTTTCCATTATGCACTGGAACTCGACTTTCGCGTCGACCTTAGAGGACTTGGTCTTGATCCTGTGCTTGGCCCAGCCAAACATCGCCTCGAACTTCTTTATCTCCACGACCTCGAGACCGCGACACATTATCATCTGGACCATGGATTCGCTCAGGGTTAGGAAGCCTGGACTCTGAAAGAGCTGATAGGCCCTGGTCTCGACGAAGGCGAGGATCATGTTCACCAGCTCCGACGCTGACGTGTATCTCCAGTAATAATTCTCCAGTGCGCAGAGCATCACGCAGACGACGTCGATCCTCAGGAACTGTTTCGCGTGGTGGAAACAAGCCTGCAGGAGCTCAGGTAGATCGTAGTGTTCAGCCGCGCATATGAGGCCAGGTATGTTGCTGCACGTTAATGGGCAGGATCCTGTGTGAAGATAATCCAGCAGAGTCCTGAATGTGTCCGGATCGAACTCGATGATGTCGAACTGTAATTAAGAGATCAATTAGGGAGTGCGATAAGATTTTTTTTTTTTAATCATTTTATTCAAATTATCTTTTACCTCGGTTTGAGCAAGTTTCGCTCTGTCTACCTTCTGGGCGTCGGCGCAGACGCTGAGTCTTGGTACAGCCAGTGATTGAGCAGCTCTGTCCTTATCCTTACCTTCTTTATCTGTCGAGAGAAAGATCATTAATTTATCTGATTTTTCTGGATCATTTTTTTTTATTTTTTTTTTTTTTTTTTTCAACGAATTTCTTTCTACTAACTGCTGCAATCTTGTGAGCTTGCCCATCGCTTCCTATCTTCCGTCTGCAAGGTGTTTCCGCTTCCGTGCTTACGGATACTTCGGCCCCAACCGGCTGTTATGGTCCCGAGTCGCGAAAACGCCCGTTTTACCATTGGGGATGAGGGCACACTTTTGGGCCTAAACACATCAGAGCCAGTATCTCACAGAAACCGCAGGGTGGCACCTCGGGTTTCGGGAGGACGTTCAGAGAATTTTTTGAAATACAAAAATTGGATCTTTGCTGGAACACTGGATTCCTTCGGGAACGGACCGGAAGACGATCTTGGGTTTATACATGGGGGAAAAAAAGTTTTGTAATTTATTTTTGAAAAAAAAAAAACGACAACGTCAAAAGCTTACTGCCAATATTCGAATAGTTCATAAACGTGCGTGAGTAAAGAAATGAAAAATTTTGTGGAGCATACATGAGACTGTAAATTTTTTGTATAAATACCTTTCTTTTTATAAGATCTTACAATTTCCGTTTATCGCTAATTCATCTTGTAACGGATAATGGAAAATTACGCAGAAATTTAGTATCATCGTGCTTATCCACCGTAAGAGTATATATAAATATATAATTAAAAAAACAACAACGATATTCGAAATAACAACGTAGGTACCATAAAAATTTGCATGTCAATCGACACTTTCCATCACACAATCGATTCAGCAATAAAAAATACAAGGCTGCCGTGGCAGCTTGCCGAAAAAAGCCAGAAATATTGAACGAAAAAATTCTTAGGAAACATTCAAGTATGCAAAAAACATTTTCTTTTTTAAGATCAGGCACCAAATACGAAAACCGGATAGGCTCGATTTTATATTTTAATAGAAAGAAAAAAACAAAAAAACATGCTTTACTTCATTATCAATAAGGTCCAACGATTATGTCGGATATTGTAGATATTTTTTGTCTGTATATTGTATAAAAAAGAAAAGTGTACCAAAAATGGAGACCAAAAAAAGGTCATGCGGTGCCGTGAGGATAGGAGACATGGATGTGCCGTGAGAAATACAACGAATTTACCATTAAGATGTATAAAACATTAATAAAGCAGGCTATCGAGTCTCACCATAAGAAAGAATTTACACGTAGATACATATATGTACGTAGATAAATTGTACATAAATGGACGTACACAGGTATTTCAATTTGGAGAGAAATTTAATTTCTATTTGACTTTGTTAACTCTGCCAAGTCGAGAGTTACGTGAGTCTTCAGTGAGTTTCCAGGTTTCCTTAGAAAGACAAGAAGCGGAAGGCTTTGAAGTGATATTGAAAAACCATTTTCTTTATAGCAAAACGAAAGGAAAGATCCAAAGAAATTGTAAATAACGAAGGAATTTCATCAAGCGTGAGAATGCCCAAGTATCATGTAGATGAATTCTACTTTATGCTCTTTAAATGAAATTAAAGCAAATTACTGTGAATCGAGAATATAAGAGGGGCACGCGTTCGTGTTATCTTCAGTATTTATCTTTTTGAGACTTCAAAGGAAACCTGAAATGTGTATTCACTGACAGACTCTACTGTTGAACTTGAGCATGTCTCTTCGGCGTACCTAGGACTTTCCATATCAGGAACTTGAAGAAAATTAGAACTTCTTGGCTTCTGAGGACTGAGCAATGTGGGTACTGGTCTTGCGAGTAATTCCGCGACCGGTACCTGAGGACTTCCAAAACCCGTTTGTATTCCATACAACATTTCTTGAAAGACCCTGTATAGAAAAATTGTTTGCACGATACGTTAATGTCATTAAAATCTCAATTGTATCTTAATTAGGTATCTTTACTTCAAGTAATTGAATTCCTGGTACCTGCTTCTTACACCCAGGATCGCTCGAACGCCGATGAATCTGACTTTTTGTTTCTGCTGACCAGGTACCAGGAAGGACACGTCGAAAAGACTCGCGTTTAGTGTCACGTTGGCTACATTATTTAAGAATACCCTAGTGAAGTCCTTGGCCAGTTGATCATAGTCCTCAAACTGATCTCGCACGGAATCCAACAAAGGTGAGGACGGTCTCATGTGTCCTATGGGTCTCCAGGAACCTCGTCTACGAGGAACAAGTTTGATCGGTTGCATATAAATGTTATAAATATTTGTCACCGTTTCAGAGGATATCCTCTCACCTGTATGGTTTTGGAATTTGACCAGTCTCAGCATGATTAGCTAAATTAGCAACGATATCCTCGAGCATCTGACTCCTGGTTCTCTCCTGCATCCTAGCGAATTTTGGCGCCGAGTAACTCGCGCGTTCCCCATTGACAATCTTTGTCAGGATCCATTCGCGAAACATGGGTCCTAGATTTCATGTATCGTTACGATCTTAATTATTAACAGATTACTGAAGTCTAACCTTCAGGATCGTCCTTACCTTTCTCAAAGATGCTCTGCTCCCATAGATACGGTTTGTAGGCACCGACCTCATCCCTAGTGACCACTGAGACTTCGTACCTGGCAATTTTCCTCTTAATTCGTGGACTGACTCGCACCAGGATAAATGTGTGAAGGAAGTGGGACTTGATACACGCTGGACTGAAGCTGGTGTTGTCAGCTTCCAGAAAGACGACGCATACAATATCATTACCGATGTGTCTCTTCCTCTGGAGCTAAAGTAACGTCACAAGTACCGTAATGATTATGGTGTCAAACGAAGACATAGAAAATTGTTCTAGGAGACGATTTGCACAGTACTGACCTTCTGGGGATCATGCTTCTCATAGGGAAGCAGGGTAGAGACGTGAAACATAATTTCAATTCCTCGCCAGTTTGTATAGACAGAGTAGAGTCCCGTGAGGTCGTGAACTGTGTCCAGGCCACCCTTGTACTTATCGAAACCCTTGAGCCGAACCTTTTCCCCAAGTATTTGAAGAAACTCCTCAAAGAGGGGCGAGTTATCATTATTATCGAGTATCTCTTCTTCGCTGTACTGTCCCTCCTGTACATAGATGACACCAACTTTCAACTCTGACTTTATGAACACTTGATCCAGCTTGAGAAGTTCCTCAGGAGTGTCTGGCAATTGTCCCAGGGTGAGTGGGGGGTTTATATTCACTTCCTTGCCTAAACTTCTCACCACCTCTTCACGATTATACCTAGAATGAAGTTATTTAAAGGTCGATCACTGTATAAATATAAAATTGTTTAATCAAGTCAATTTTGAGGTACGTACCTGTCTGCGAATACACAGCTGGCTGGTATCAGACCATGCACCGTATAGCTAATAGCCCTAACAAGTATCCTGAACTGATCACGGCCATTAATAGTCTCTTGTTTGATACTAAGTATAACAGGACCAAGATCCTCGTCGTTGGTGAAGTAATTCCAATGCTCAGAACCATAAAAATATTTCTCATAGGTCTCCTGCTCGACAGAGGTCAGCTCAAAGCCTTGATTCTTCTCAAACTGTTCCTCGATCGTGGTCTTCTTCCTGGGTGCGTCATCGAAGTCAACTTCGTTTTCCTCAAAGAGACATAAATCCCGTCGCTGCTGCCTGATCGTGGGTTCCTGTTGCTCCTCCGCCTGTTCCGGATCGGTAGCCTCTCTATCACTCTCGCTCTCGTCCCAGATCGTATCCGAGGCAATTTGCTGCCGTGAACACTCAATCCAATAGCCTGGAGTTGGTATGAGGTTGTGGGGAAACTCTTGACAGAACTCATCTGCAAGGAAATAAGTGTACTTAGTCTTTACGTCCACGGTATCCTGATCTAGATGTAGAACTTTTAAAGAGGTCGGGAGAACCAGGTCGATTGACGCCAGCCAGGACGAGTTTGTTTGGGAAGTGGATGAAGTGTCGCTCAACGGCAGACACTTCCTGTAAAAGTATTGAGCAGCTTTCAAGCTGGAGGATCCCATTACGTTAGTCGGGATGAGATTCGTAGGAGCCCAAGAGAAAATGTTTAGGTGTCTTTTCAAGACCGGCCGACTCTCATTCCATTAGATACCATCTATCCACTTAGGCACGTATTATAAATAATTTATTTTCCTTTTCTTTTAATCCAGTATTCTCTTCTGGCCCTTTCTTCTTCATTGTTTTCCCTCTTCTTTGTCACCTTCCGTCCTTTCCCTTTCGCTCCATTCGCTTCTTCATTAATCCTACCACCTCATCCTTCCTTTATCTTGCTTCCACCTTGATCCTTTAAGACGGACGACGACATGGCTACGCTCGATTCACTGTAAGGTAGAACACCAAGCTATTTTCAGACAGGGCTTGGTATTCGAACTTAGAGTGAACCGCCCGTGGCTTATACCCCACACGCTCCTATCCTCTTCTTCACAGATCCTCCACCACCAAGACGATCCTGACGAATGACTCCCCAACGAAGCTTCTCCAGGTCGACCGAGTGACACCACCCACCTGGCCCAACAGTCGACTCACCTGAGCACGCTTGAGGCGGCAGCGGGAAGATCAGCGTCGTAGATGATTTTCTTCGTGCAACTGCGCAGCCTAAACTTTGTGGCTTGAAGCTGCGCAACTGCTGCATGAAGTCCGAGCACTCCATGAGCGCCACGTCCGCAAAGTGCAGATCGCAGAGTATGTGATTTTTGAATCTGAAGAAAAAAGAAAAAAAAATCACAAAAAATTCCCTCGTAAATCCTAAATTTGAAAAATTTACAATTTTTCTTCCATCGCAACACCACTCACCGTCTTGCTCGTTTCTGATTGGGTCCGGTCAAGTTTAGCCCGCAGCTATTGCATCTCAGGCACTCCTCGTGATAGTGATTGTTGTCATAAAGCGGCGACGGTTCTGCAAGAGATAAAAAAAAAATTAAATCCAAATTCCTCGATACCACCGTACGATGTTCCAAGAATAATTTCCTTCTTTTTTTTCCCCTCCTGGTCCACCCCCTCCATCCTCCTCTTCCTATAATCATTCAGAATACTCCACGCGAATGCTGCTATGTCCTCCGGGGACTATGAAAATTCCATCACGTGCCCTCAGGAATTTTGATATAAAGGAAGAAGGGAAATCCTCACAGATCCAGACTGTCCTGACTTCCGACAAGAACTGCCTAGTTCATTCCGACCGAATTGAAATGAGCCGTAATTGCGCTCCCTGGCACGTCTCTGCGTATATGCACATGGAGTACCATACGTACAGTCCTATATAATCTACTTGGAGCGTATACTACATATTTCCAACGTGCACGTGCAACGTACGCCGCCTGCACGTTCCCACGGGAATTAAATCTTTACCAACGATCGATCTATCCCGCGGGAAGTTTACTCAGTCGATTCCTGCTGGAAAGTCGTTAGCGAGAATTTTCCTACGAGTTATTTAAAACTGTTACCTCCTTACGTACTGCAGCTTATATCATTATACATAGATATAGCTGCGCCTGAGAAACCTCACTACTCATTCGCTCTTCCAAGTGTTCCGGGCATGAATAAATCGCTGCTCCTCATGATCGCTCCTGATACATATTTATGACGTTGAATCGCTCGCGTGATATCCTGAAAGGCGGAGGTAGAAGAGAGAAAGAAAATAAGAAAAATAGAAAAACGTAATCCCGGGTATGGAAAAAAAAATGAAGGTCGGTCACGTTGACGCGTAAGGAGACGCTGATTGATAAGACTTTTTGATAAGCTTCATCCGCCATGAACACTGCGACTGGATTATCGTTCAATTTTCATCCTAACCAAGACCGATAAACCGAATCAATTTTTTACTGAGGGGTGCAAATTGAAAATTTTGATATTAGGGGGGGGTGATAATTCCTTACATCATTTTGTATCCTTGTTGGGGGAGGGGATAAAGACAATTTTCAATGACGCACGGAGCTTCGGATTGACTAACGAGTTTAATTGGGGATTATTATCGTCCCTTGTGTATTACAGACCTTTTTTTTTTCTATACGTAATTAAATGGGCGTATTTGACTTTGTTTTTTTTTTATTTTTTGATAATAAATATTAGTCTGCTATTTATTTTAATCGGGATGACATAACGATGCTGTTATTAGGTAATTATTAGGTCGGTGGAATAATTATAATTTTATAGCATCCAGTAGGTACTTGAAAAGACGTATACAATTATAATTTTAATTTATGACTTTGTATCGTGAACTTAATCTGCGATACGAAAAAGGAAAAAAAAATTGTGGTATAAAATAATTTTTTGGAGACAATATTAATGTCGTTAGATCGGATCGATAGTTACGAGAAATCTCAAGGGATGATAAAAAGATCCTCGTGCGATCACGTGGAAGGAATTCGATTAATATTTTTTTTCGATGAAAACTCTATTAAGCCGTGTACGTCAACAGGGATTAAATGGATAACGCGATTGGGAACGAAATTGAATTTCTTTTGAAGGCTCACGGTAATTCCACCGAGTTGAACTTTGGCCCGCGCCATTACACCGTTAAGAACGAGTTCGCCAGTAGTTGCAGCGAGGCTATAGCCATTGTATACGTACTGATAAAAATCTATTGGATTGACGCTAAGAGGATATAGATTTATTGGCAGTTATCACAAACGGACTATACGCGTAGGAACGTAAGTGATAAGTAAGAAAAAAGAATGTAGAATGAGCTATTTATCTTTTCGTTTTATTTCTATGAATTTTTCGAATTTTTCTACCCTTAACCCCTGCCCTGTTGTTATCAACGATTTTATACGTTCTTATCATCCCTTAAGGCTCTTATCAAGAACGGGATATAGCTGGAAATTTACATACTTATGCAAGCCGTGTTCGCGAATCGTTTGACGTCGTGGCTATGGAAGAAAAAAAATAATAATAACGCGGCTATTTTCTTTGTAGCTTTGCTCTACGTCGTTCACGTGAAAACGAAGTTTGGCCTTTGTGTTTGTACGTAAACGTGAAAAACTATTTTCCCTCGCTTTCCATATTTCCTTTATTCTTGACTTTAGTCGTGCGGAAAGTGTCTAGACATTCCGTTTCGGTTCTCTGCATTCTCATCGAGCGACAGAGAACGACTTGTCCTAGTTACGACCGAAATGATTTTATGCGCAATTATCGTCAGCGGGAAATTGTTTGTAGCCTTTTACTGGAAGAAAAGTACAGGGTATACTCTATACATAGTAGATATATGGTGGAAATGGTGCGGGTAATTGTGGGTTGCGGAAAATGACATTTTTTACGAATATAGAAAGAAACATATATACCAAATCAAGTAAAAATATCTGAACGGGTATTAAAAAATCACGCAAAGTTTCCGCCCGGATTAATTTTTTCATCGTACGATCAGCTAATCAATAGAGAGAATAAATTTTCAAATTTAAAACGAATCCAAACCTAAAACTCTTGTGAACCCACAATGGTTAGTGAAAATAGTATTTTTTTTAGTGCCTAAAAAAATTGGCAGCCCTACCGCTTGAATGAAACAAACAGGACAAAGCGTCAGACACGCGAGCACGTATTCACATGAAGTATACATAATCAATTAAATATCAGAGCTTACAACGAAAGATCACTGTAATTATACTTGTTGTTGCTCAGTAAGGTAAAAACACGTCTGGCCATTTTCCAGCTTTACTTCTTTTTTTTCTTGCAGCCTCCACAAGTGGTTGCGCCCGACCGTGTGCACTTGGAATACTCTCGTATACACGTATATACATCTAGGGTACACAAATCGTAAGCCAACACGCAGCCAAACAACGTGAGAGCAAAGTAAATCAAAGTAAAACTTAAAGAAACTAAATAGCGCGCGCATTCCTCTAAGCACCGTAGCCAATTGTATCGAGGTCAAAAATCAGCACGCCTGTTGAATGAAATATTCAGGAAGGGCACCACCCATGATATGCCCTAATGAAAAATCGAAGTGACACCATGGACATAGTTTTGACTCTTGTTGGCATCCCCGTAAAAAAATCACCATAACCCAACCGTCACGCAGTAAATAAAGATACACGATAAATCAGAAATCGTTACACCATTGATCCCAACCGACACAGTATAAACAGTACCTGGAGGGATGACGGTAAGAAGCAGCAAGAGAAAGAAAAGAAAAAAGACACATGAATTAACAGGCAGAATTTAATCCTAGAGATACCAACGTTTCAGGGCATCGTGACGATTAGTACGACGGCTACGTATTTACTGTAATCTTTCTATAATTGTTTTTCAATTTTAATGAGGTTCACGTTAATCCACCCACTCGTATATACGTTCAAGCACAATGCACTCCTTTGCATTATCACCCACAACACACTCACACACTGCACGGAAGACTCGACGTTGATAACAGAGCGTCGAATTAACCGACGCCCCGGGACATCGGATTAACAAAGTATTTAACGATATCCTTTTAATTAATCGTCTCTTCTTCCTTAGCGAGAGTCTCTTGTCTCTTGGCACAAGAATGCCGGCCTGCCATTTTCCATTTGATTTATTTCTTATTAATTATCGCGAGTATTAAGCGACACGCGATACTCGCGTTATCAATTAATATCAAGTCTCGCGGCTGCTTTTTGACAGGATCCTTCGTGCTGACAGAAGGGCTGTGATCTCTGTTGTCGCCTATCGACTAAGATGCACCCTGTCTTACTCTGCTCGAACTATTCCGACGCTTTGCGCATGCGCACTCGACGCGGTTCACCTAACGCATAAGAACCCTGTGCGCTTGCACCGGTTTAAGACTGTTTATTGGATTTGGGAAAACCAGGAGGCGCATGCTATTGACCGTCCGTGGAAAATTCAAATTTTGATAAAGAGAGATAACTGCAATACCGATAGACGGTGCGCGTATTATCTTGACACTGTGGAAAATAATAATTAATCTATCGTTTGATTCTTCACATCAAAAGTCAAGTGTTGGACTGTGCTATTGGATTAATGGCACACGGGTCTTTGTCATTTTAATTATTTTTTTGTAGGGCAGGTTTTGGCTATTGTGAAATCTGATGCCGTTTGACTGATAATGCATTTTTGGAATTATCCATCTTTTTGTCATAAGTGGATTTCATGAGAGTTTTATGGAATATCAAAGCGGATACTGTAATCGAAAGAACTGAAGTATGAATATCAATGGGATTTATTCTGTCAGGTGATTTTCAATTGAAATCTCACGATGGTCCTTGGAAGTTATTGATTCTGTCATATCAGATATCATAGGAGTGATAAACGGGTTGATAGTATTCGAGAGAACTTCTCTTCGCAAGATGCTGACCTATATTCAATGCATTAATGGACCAGCATATAGAGACTTTGTGGTTATAGGGTTATTGATGATTACTCACCAGTTTGTGTACTACTGTCGAAAAAGGTACTTGTTGTCTCCACTGTCATTGTTGCGAATGTACCGTCAGTTATTTGAGCCGAGCTGTCGCGTCTACCTCGGTACCTTTGAACCTGAAAATATTCCCATGGAAATAAAAGTTCAGTGGATAGACAGTTTGTACTTGGGACTGAATTTAAAAGAAAAAGAGAAAAACTACCAAAGAGTATGGAATATAAGCTTGATACTTATTTAATCGTACCGTGTCGTCGCTCTGTGAACTTTGTCTCCGAAAATTCCGACATCTTATCATCTCTTCCGTGGTGCTTTGTCGCCGGAAGCCACGTGCTATTAGAATCTCTTCTGTTGTTGATTGTCTTCTTATTATTGGTGCATGTTGGATACTTCCTGGCGCTCTAGCACACGGACTGGGATCTCTTGATGAACAGGATGAACTGTCTGGGGACCTGTGGATATTAAATTTAAAAGTTAATTTGAGTATACCCCTTTACGTCCCAGGGGATATTTATATGGTATATTGGGGTCGTTTAAAATAATTGACTGCGAATAGATTATAATACACAGCCTTAAAAATTGTTTAAACATTTTTATTTATATATCTGTTAGAGATATAGCAGATATATATATAGAAATAAAAATATATAAAAGGGTAGATTCGCCTACAGGGAGCCATTATCTCCAAAACATATAAAGGAGACCAAATTCAGACACGAATTTTGAGTTCCTGTACTCGAAGATAATGTGACATTCTTTTTAAAGAGATTTCTGAATACTTTACATAGAAATGTCTGAATTAGAGATTACATTTTTTTTTTTATTATCCTTGACCCACCTTGGTGGACGTCCACAGGCAATAGACGTGGACTGTCTTCTAAGTCGAGCCTTTTTCTGTCTTATTGGACTGATATCCCTTTTTTCAGCATTCCTGTCCGGGCTCAAATGGCTCTTGGAGTCTCGTCTCCTTGGATAAGAGGCGGAATCCGGGCTCAAGGAATCCCTCCTCGCCTTGCGACCTTCGCACAATAGAAAAATGAAAAGGATCACCCGCCTTTTACTTATCAGGCAGACCCGCCGGACGATAATTCCTGATCAGCCGGCAAGAAGGGAAGTCACCGAGTCGGTAGTAACTTGATCACGTGGCTAATTCGGTCACTTGGCTAAAAGCCAACGTGATACGAGAGAAAGAGGATTTCTAGCTCGAGAGAATCGATGGATATTTCGTTACATGCTGCAATCTAATTAGGACGAGTGGTACCTCCGTCATCAGGATCCGGTGACAAGGTGGGTTGACTTCCGCGACGTCCGGTCGGTGGCAAAGATTCATCTATTGCTGCTGCCTGCCTGGTTAACCTCGACAACTTACTTGGTGACGCTTCCTTGCCCTTGTAATAACACTAAAAAAAAGGTCAATTATCAATTAGCTTGACTCAGACTATAAAAAAAGTGCTTATAGACATCTTTCAAAATTAAACAGATTCGTCTGATTATTATTGTCACAATCAGTGGTACCTGGGTCGTAGAATCACGGCGTGAACCAAGCAGTGGATATGCCGGGGTGCTGCTGATGTTTGGCGAGCCAACAGGACTCGAACTACCTGACGTAGATGCTCCTGGAAGCGGAAGACTACTTCCTGTCATCGGTGATACTATCGGCGGTGTCACGGAAGACATTACTATAGTGGGAGGATTTATTGCAGCATCCAGAGTGAGATTTTTACTGTCTGACAGTGTACTCTTAGTATCTACTGTCAGAGTGGTCGTTTGAGTTCTTGCTTCAACGCCGCTACCGGATCTTTCATTCTTCTCTGCCTGGCTTCTCTGTGCCTCCAGATGTTCCCTAGAAGAATACTGAGACTTAGTTTTACTTATATATTCATATTTTGATGATTAAAATTCGTACAATTTTAATACCTGACAGCACAGCTCGCAGCACTATCGGTACTGGAAGCACTAGGTCTCTGATCGCTTCTGTAATACTTAGTAGGCGTCACTCCGCCACCTTCGACTGACTGCTGAGACTGTTTACGTCTGTGGTGTCTGCAGTTGTGCTTCCGTTCACCAGGACTAGGGGTCTGACCTCCGACGACCGAGTCCCTCCTGGACTTTGCACTTTCCCCAGAACCACGTCGTGAATTCCTGGCGGATTCTCCAGAGCCTAAAAGTTCACAAGGACGTTATTGGGGATAAAAGAAACTTCAGAGGATCCCAAGGGACAGAACCAAAATTCCATCCTCTTAGGACACTTGAAATTCTTGTCCTGTGCTAAGGTTCTCTGCGGTTTACCAAGTACCCGTGCAAATTCTTTTACACGTAGTAAAGTTATCCGGGGAGGGTAGGAAACTCATTTACCTACTGATGGTAAAGTTTACCTCTCCTAGTGGTTGGCGATATAACCGTCGGTGGTGGCTGTGGCGGTTGGGTGACATCCTTCTTACCCCAAAGACGCACGAGGTCGTTCTTGAAGTCGCTAATGGCGGAATCTCGTCTCGACCTTGATGACACCTGACTCCTGATACCGCTGTCCACCGAACTCTCGCGACGCTTCTTCAGGCTTGCCAAGTGGCTGGCGTCGGTTGTCTGTTGTCGTGACCAGGGTAACGATTTGGCTATGTCCGCCAGGGTCTCCCTGCGACAGAGCTTACCGCCCTTGCCGCTCTTTCCAGAAGTTCCACCACCGCCCCATTCCCGCAGGATGTCCGTCAGCTGGGCAAGACTCGAGCGACGGCGACGCTGATTCGTCGGCGAGGAGTCCTGGATCTCGTTCGGCGGTGAGATTGAGGTTATCTGAGCTGCCGAGTCTCTCCTTCCAGCGCCTAAAGAAAAATTTACGTGGTAAAATTTTTATTAAAACTTTTAATGGAAAATTCAATTTCTCTTAAACCCACCTAAACGCTGTTTCAGAGTTGACTCCTCCACTTGCTCCCGAACGAGATCGTCCCAGCCATTTCCACCTTGCCATATCAATTCCACCTGATGACTGAGAATCGGTAGATTGCACACGAAGCAGATCGCTGTCATGGTCCTGAAAATGAAAATAAAAAAGAATTTCCATAAAAAACTCGTCACCAGGTACATCGATCCGGTGTAATTAATTGCTCGACTCGGTTACAAGGAATAGAAGAAGGGTGCATCTTACGAATTAAAGTAGGTGAACTAGGGCCATGCCAACAGAGCGACTCAAGATGACGACTTGGTTCAATGATGGTTTCGTGTTATTTTTTTTTTTCGAAAAATTAACCTAACAACAAAAGACCATCTACAAACGGTATAAAACCATAAAGAAAAAAGTCTCATACAAAAATTACCATCGAAACCACATTGATACCAAGAACCATAAAAATTACGATGATCTTAATTACGAAAACTGATTGCTAATGTAAACTCGAATTATGCCAGACGATACGTAGTATGAAGAGAGATAGATATATGTATAGAAGTAGTATATATATATAGAGAGAGAGAGAGAGTGATAATAGAGCGAGAGAGAAACAGAGAAAGTGAGAAACTAAAGTCTGATGTCATTGAAAGTATGATTTTTTTTTTTCCAAAATGTCTTCATTTATTTTACGTAGAGCCGATGAATGTCATTCCAAAAGCGTGGATGCAGAGAATTCGTAGATGGGGTTATCGACATGTGATAAATGTACATAGTATAACGTAATGTAATGTATAAGTAGTACGCATGTAAAACGAGAGGCGAGAGAACTTTTAGCAGATTTATTTTGAGATAAGATTATCTGAATTTGTTATATTCGACCTGTAGTGTCGAAGTCTGGGGCTCTGCAACGACATCGCATGGCAAGGGCCTGGCTGACCTGCAAAAGACACATACTTTTTTCTAGAGACAAGAACTGGCCTTCTTTGCTGCTTCGTTACAAGAGGCCCCAATTTAAAGATGGCCGCCCAACGAAGGCAGCCGCGGTTTTTTTGAGACGCACCAGACGATTTATGGCAAATGGGTGAGACAAAAAGTGCGCGACTTTGATCGGTCGATGACTCTGATGAATTTTTAATTAATTATTATAAGGTTTTTTTTTTAGAATCTTTTGGTCGAGGTGAAAATCCATGTAGGGGGTTTAAGAGTTGAATTTTGGATTTTTTACCAAATTTTTGGTGTGGAGGGATAGGTACTAGAAAGTTCTCTCTTTTTTTTGGGTTTTATGGTACAAGGACATTGCTATGGTAATATTGGTTAATTTCTTTTTTATCAAAATTTTCTTGGTACGTATCTTCGTATTTTTTTTTGTTCTTTTTTGAAATACTAAAGGAGTTGTCAAAATCTTTTTTAAATTGGATTTTCAGTGTTACCAACGATCTCTGTGACGTTTGATATTAGTGAGATTTTTGTTTTAAGGAAATTTTTCAAAATTATCATTTACTCGTCCTGCAAACATTTCGGGGGTAATTTTTCTAATTAAATTTTACTACCCCCTCTAATTTCTTGAACTAGTCCAAATACAGGGGTCGCATTGCGCAGATATTAATGCATATCTAATGAGTGTCAAATATAATAACAATAAAATTATTATCCCGGAGATAATAGGGCTCGGAATATTTCGAGCTTGAATCTTAATAAGAAATTTTGTGTAACAAGATTTCGCCCTTCTTTTTACCACACAGGCGCAGCTGCGAAAACTTTTTAATTATCGCGACTCGATATTACCATTAAATTTGCGGGGTTTCATTACAGACGTTTTAAATATCAATGGCGTGCGCGCCCGTTGGCCGTTTAAAATTTCTATATTAATAGTGTAACGAGATAAAGGATTAAAAATAATATACATATAAATCCAACGTCACTTTTTTTTTCATTTTTCAATATAGTGCAACGTCATCAAAGACCACCCCTATCGTCCGTGCTGGGGGAATGAAAAATGAAAAAAGTTAAAATTTCCTCTTTCACACTTTATTTTTTTTCATTTTTTTTCCACCCCCCAATTCCCAACGACACCATCGAGAGCTGCGGGCTTCGAGAGGATGAATTAATTTACCCCCTTTTTTTTAATCACTCTGCAGAGTAGTTCTCTAATTACAGGCCACACTAAACCAGGCTGGTCGTGTTTTCATATCCATTAATACCCATCATTGCCGCTTTCCGTAGGCCGAGTACACAGTACCGAGAGTAACTGCCACTAGCAAGTAATAAATACAAAATTGATATCTCGCTTATTCAACAGTCGGTAACTCACGAAGTGACTTTGAACATCGGTAAATCCTTCAGCGCAGCCTTCCTGCCGCTAGGTTGGCGTTAAAATCCATCCTCTGTCGGTAAAACAGAAACTCCCATTAAACACAAGCTCCACCAGAGGGTAGAGTGATCGATTGTCGCCTGTATCGACGTCAGCCCCGCAAAACGATAAAATAATTCAACAACCCTCTAATTGATTTTCAACCCCCAACCGCGTTAATATAGCCATCATACCTATACCAGCCCGATCCACCCCTATAAATAAATATCAGCATCCACACTCAGCCGAAATATAACGCAAGCATTATTTCTAGCAAAAAAGCAGTCTGTACAACAGAAAAAAAATCCCCAAAAAATCCAACCCTTATTAAAAATTAAAATCGCAATATTCGCAAATAAAAAAGGTTTTCGAAACAAAGCCAAATAACGACCCCTAACTTTTATCAGTCCCCCCATTAATTCACCTGCTTATCATTTTACAGGTTATCTTCATATTTTTTCGATTAAATATTCAAAAGACCCTGACGAACCCCTCCAGATTTTATTTACTAACGTATCACCCTGTAGATACAGTAGTTTCACCCTTGAATGAGTAGCGACCCTGGGTTCTTATTTTTTTAAATTTTTCTCCCCTTTCTCCTCGCTTTCTTTTCTCGGCTCTTCCTTTCACCTTCTTCTCATCAACGGGCGGTGGCTGGCACTATTTTTAACACCCACTCCCCACCCACCCAACATCCCCTATGAAAGGAACTACTTCTATAAATCCGTCACGTGGGGAGCTTATCTGTCTATCTATAGTGTTGATTCAGAATAGCCAACACTGCAAAGTGCGAACCTCGTCAGGATTTGCCGTTTTAACGTCGACGTTCTCAGACCGCTTACGACTTTACAGCCACTTGTCGCTTTTGTGGATACCTGCCATTTTTACGGTTTCTCTATACGATCCAGGACGACCGTAAAGATCTTACTGCGGTTTTCTCACTGTGGATTTTAAATTTACAGAAAGCCCCGCATTAAATAGTTCAAAATACGTATTTTGCCCGATAATAATATAAAACTCGTCCGATCTTAATCCGCGAGTATCGCAGCGACAACGAGGTAAGGGATCGACAGTGTAATAACAGCCCTAAAAAATACGACAAAGCAAAGCCCCAGCTCCGAAGTAGGGTGGATTGTGTATATATAAGAGATTTCCTAGGTAATGGGGGTTGACTGAAGGGACATAAGGAGAAAGGGAGAGCCAGCCTTGGTAGACGCTAGATGAGAGTGAGAGAGACGAAGAGTACGGAAGAAAGAGAAAAGGGTCTTTGGGGTAAAGCAGTTAAGTGAGAAACGAAACGAGAAAGGGGGGGGCGGCGGGAGGGGGTGCAAGGTACCGTGAGTGAATTCAGTCACGGGCAGTTGCATCTTGGCGTTCGAGATACAGTCCGAAGTTGCCGAGCTGTGGCCGATTTTTTTTTCTCGGCAAAAAGGAACACTCGACTCACGTTAAGACGGCGTCTTGGGCAAAGCGTCAACGTTAAAGAAGTTGAAGGGATGAAAAAAATTTTTTTTTCCTCAATCCCAATAAAATTGACAAATGAAACCCAAAGGGGTGAAACCATACTCGAAATTTCTTATCGAGGGTCTCGTTCGCCGGGCATCAGGACTCTGTCGAAATGCGCTTTCCTCCTGGAGGGTTGGTCCAGCCTAGTGGATTTGACCCTCGCAAAGCCCTCTAAGGGGATGCTGTAAGAAACTTTGCCCTTGGAGGCGGCTACAACCCTTGGAGAAGGATCGATGAACTTTTCAATGTTGGATTGTAAATCGACTTGAAAGAGGGTCAGGGGACGAGGGGGGGGGAGAGCAGGGTCGTCCTTTGAAAGGATTTATACCATCTCTTGACTATACAGTCGGAAACTACCCTTGTACCTACTTTGATTCGATCTTCTTAACACTTTATTTCAAGTTGAAAAAAATTAATGGGTATCCTATATATGTGAATTTTTTAATTTGAGACTTTGAAATTTTATACGAACAATCATTTGGTCCATATGTATTACACGGCGTGTTGAGACGTCCTGGTGACACGTGCACGTGCCCCGCTTGTCTACTTAGTCAGTCATTCGACCGACCGCTTATTTCACCCTTTTTCATTTTTCGTTTGCGCACCCTACGTAGGGGTGTCATCTGGAGGACACCTAATTTTACGAATTTTTAATACGCTCAAAATGAGACAACCGCGGTTTCGGACTAGTTACACTGACGTACGGAAAATACAGGACGAGGGGATGGGCTAGTGGGATTTTCGAATTGGATGGAGAATTTTATAATTTTTTATACTGCATAAATCGTTCGGAGCAACGATGACTGGGAAAAAAAATTTTATTAGGGGATGATATTTGTGGCACGTGGAATACATTATGATTGCTAATAAATCGATCGGATTTGATTTTTTATTTTTAAAAATTTTCAAAAAATTTTTCATAACTCCATATAACTTATCGCCGTCTCGAGATCAAAGATGGGAGCCAAGAAGCAGCCGGATGATGGAATTTGAAATAGGTTAAAGTCCAATGTTGACAAATCAAGAAAAACTCATTTGACGTTCCTCAGACATTGCGTAACCACCGTCAGTACAGACACTCGGAGTAATACAGCTCTGGTTCGTGAGTAGGAAGTAAAAAAGAGAGAGAGAGAGAGAGAGAGAGAGAGTAGATAAAAAAAAAAGGAGGGTGAGCATGAGAGAGAAATTACGAGAGTAGTTTTTCCCATCTAATGCCTACCTGAAGTTGGCTCTAATGAAAGTAGAAAAATCCTCGAAGGAGCCAGACGTTATTACAACGCCCACTTTCCCATCGTGGAACAGAGTCCAAGAGAGAGAGAGAGAGAGAAAAAAAAAGCAGAGTTAAAATAAAAAAAAAAGAAAATTTCATAAAATTCTCTCCGAAATTACACCCCTTTCCGTATAATTTCATTAACTCGTCAACCCTTATTCTTGGGCAGTAAGGGATGGACAATGAGACATTATACTTGAACGTAAAGCCCGACAACCCTCCGTCGTTGAAGACCATGGGCCAAGGGCTAATTAGCAGACCGCAATTACATTGGATGTACCTAGTGTAGTGCACGACCCCGCCGTTAGGGGTAGCTTCCGGTACCGATACTCGAATGAAATAAAATGTGGAACCGGAGCTTATGCCAAGGGATGAAAACAAAGGGAAGAACGTGGAGGACGAAGAAGGAGACGAGGGTGCTGAAGATGATGATGATGATGATGAGGAAGGAAGATGGAGGAGAGACGAAGAAAATCTCACGGATGCTCTTTGTCGTACAAAAGCTAAGGGTGGTATCCCCATAGCAACCGGCAGGACATCCTAATGATTGCAAAAGAGGGTTTGAGTAGACAGGAAAAAAGAGGCAATACTTTCCTTTTCTACATTGGGGTCAAAGTTATACTTTTATTTCTATCTATATATATATATATATATATATATATATA